>NC_069503.1:19274240-19459240 GCF_027579735.1 Bombina bombina | reverse complement strand
CTCTAGCAGAAGGCAGCACATGCAGGGAAGAGGCACCCTAGCAGAAAGCGGGACATGCAATGAGGAGACACTCTAGCAGAAGGCGGGACATGCAGGGTGGAGACACTGTAGTAGAAAGTGAGACATGCAGGGAGCAGGCACTCTAGCAGAAGGCAGGTTATGCAGGGAGGAGGCACACTAGCAGAAGGCAGGACATGCAGAGAGCAGGCACCCTAGCAGAAGGGGAAACATGCACAGAGGCGGCACTCTAGTAAAAAGCGGGACATGCAGGGAGGAGGCACCCTAGCAGAAGGCGGGACATGCAGGGAGGAGGCACCATAGCAGAAGGTGGGACATGCAGGGAGGAGGCACCCTAGCAGAAGGCGGGACATGCAGGGAGGAAGCACTCTAGCAGAAGGCGGGACATGCAGGGAGGAAGCACTCTAGCAGAAAGTGGGACATGCAGAGAGGAGCAAGATGCATGTAGGGGGATAGGCGTCCTGCAAAACACTGGGCACTTGGGACACGGAACATAAACTTATATTTTGCAAATGGTTAAATTATGTGCTATATAAATATTATATTACCCTGCTATACATGAGATCATTGATATTTTCCCCATGACATAGACTGTGTACTAGCTCAGTAACTATTCTTTATTGTTTTAGAGATGATGTCTGATATGACTCCCATGTACTGTGCACACAGAAGTGACAATAAAGTGACAGCTCTGTGCCCTCACTCACCTGTACGATCATCCTCACACTGCTGTTCTTCCGCGGAGTCCTTCCCACGCTTGCCATGATTAGGGGCAGCTGGGTGGTAGGCTATAATTGGATATAATTATATCAATAAAGGGATGTTCAACACACAGACATATGCAAAAGAACGAAAAGCAATAAGGCAGTTTGTCACACATAACACACTCTTTACACACATCCTTTGTGCCTTACTGAGCCTAAATCAATGTGTTTAACCACCACTGGCAGGGCAAGACTGGGAATAAAAACCAGCCATGTTTTCCAATGAGGCCCTAAAATGCACATGCCCCATTTTTCTCGAGGATTACTGGGATACTCCCTCCCCCAATATTCTTTTTCATAATTTTTATATCAGTTTGTAATAAAATAAAATGCCAGGTCATTGACATACATGACTCCCTTTCACAGTGTGAAAATGATTATCCATAGTGTGTCCCTCTATCTCACAGTGTGACTTGACTAGATAATAGAAACCAATTGAATGATGGTACTAAATTGTACATGATCTAAGAAATGAAACTTACAAGTAGAGAATAGGAGAGGTGATACAGCTACATCCTTTAAATTGTATTTGACCAGCCTCAGCTACTGTGGCCCACCGGGAAATCTCTTGGTTTACTGGTAGGCCAATCCAGTCTTGCGCATTGGTAAATTCCTGCTTGGGAGTCACAAGCATTTTATCTCAAGAGCAGGAAACTCGCTGTGATTCGCAAGGGTGTGACTGCCATTCCTGATTGGTTCACTGGCAGCTTCCTGCCATTTCTATATGACAGGTAATATAATATATTTTTTGTTTAGTAAATGTCCCACTGCACAAACACTAATTTCCTACTATGTAACAGGGTACTTGGCCCAGCGTACTGTCTTGACGTAGTAGTACCAACATCCAACACTTTGTTGCATGCTGTAGTCCCCGCTGTCCACTGAGACAGCGGTGACTGCTGCTGGGGGCAGATGGCATTTGCCTTCATATAGTGAGGGAGCACTAATTGTGTTCCCTTAGTATATGAAGCCAGATCGCTGACACAGACAGTGACACAGATATTATTGCTGTGTATCGGGTGGTGCCGTGGGAGGTTTGGGAAGGAAGGAGGTGGGTGAGCTTTCCATAGCAGGGAAGGAGGAGAGAAGGGTTTCCAATGCTACAGAAATCTTTTTGGGAGGGGAGAATTAGAGGGGCAGTGGGCCCTGTAGTTAGATCACTTGAAGGGGGAAATGGGGAGCGTTAGGGGGATCATATACTATTAAAATAACAAATAAAAAACAATCCCCCGCTAGACTACACACTGGTATATTATCAATAACAAATATGGCGGTGCAGTATGAAGGAGTGGGAAGAGAGCTATTTCTGAGGGATCAAAGAGGTGGGAGGATGAGAGGGGTTCCCTGCCCTACAGAACAAAATACATTAAAAAAAAATCTAATTGCATACTGGCGGACTGAGGTAGGAGGGTAATCACTGCACTACAATACATTTTACCCTTAACAGCTTACTGAATATCTCCTTCACTGCAGGGATTTTAATTTTTTTTTTTTTTAAATATGATATTAATTTTGAGATTTTGGGCAGTTCTGCTATAACAAATCGGAATTAAGGTAGGAAAAATCCTATTGGCTGATGCTATCAGCCAATCGGATTGAAGTTCAATCCGATTGGCTGATCCAATCAGCCAATAGAATGCAAGCTCAATCCTATTGGCTGATTGGATCAGCCAATAGGATTTTTCCTACCTTAATTCCGATTGGCTGATAGGATTCTATCAGCCAATCGGAATTCAAGGGACGCCATCTTGGATGACGTCATTTAAAGGAACCTTCATTCTTCATTAGGACTTCGTTTGAAGAGGATGCTCCGCGTCGGCTGAATTGAAGATGGACCCGCTCTGCTCCGGAAGGATGAAGATAGAAGATGCCGCCTGGATGAAACCTTCTGCCGTCTGGAGGACCTCTTCTGCCCCGATCGGATGAAGACTTCTGCCTTATGGAGGACCACTTGTGCCCGGCTGGGTGAAGACGGCTCAAGGTAGGGTGATCTTCAGGGGGTAGTGTTAGGTTTTTAATAACTATTCTACCTAGTTAAAATAAGTACAAAGTTGCCTGTAAAATAAAAATAAATCCTAAAATAGCTACAATGTAACTAATAGTTATATTGTAGCTATATAAGGGTTTATTTATAGGTAAGTATTTAGTTTTAAATAGGAATAATTTAGTTAATAATAGTAATTTTCATTAGATTTATTTAAATTAGATTTAATTTAGGGGGGGTTCGGATTAGACTTAGGTTTAGGGGTTAATAAATTTAGTATAGTGGCGGCGACGTTGGGGAAGCAGATTAGGGGTTAATAATTGTAGGTAGGTGGCAGCGAAGTTGGGGGCGGCAGATTAGGGGTTAATAACTATAATGTAGGTGGCGGCGATGTTGGGGGCAGCAGATTAGGGGTTTATAAGTATAATGTAGGTGGCGGCGGTGTCCGGAGCGGCAGATTAGGGATTAATAGTATAATGTAGGTGGCGACGATGTCGGGGACGGCAGATTAGGGGTTAATAAGTGTAAGATTAGGGGTGTTTAGACTCGGGGTTCATGTTAGGGTGTTAGGTGTAGACATATTTGTTATTTTCTCATAGGAAACAATGGGACCTCGTTAGAAGCTGAACGCTGCTTTTTTTGCAGGTGTTAGGTTTTTTTTTCAGCTGGCTCAGCCCCATTGTTTCCTATGGGGAAATCGTGCACGAGCACATTTAACCAGCTTACCGCTGACTTAAGCAGCGCTGGTATCGAGGTGAGATGTGGAGCTAAATTTTACTCAACGGTCACTTTTCTGAGGCTAACACAGCCATTCAGAAAACTCGTAATACCAGCGTTGTTTAAAGTGAGCGTTGGAAAAAAAAAAAGGCTTGTTAGCACCGCACGGCTCTACCAACAAAACTCGTGATCTAGCCATTTATTTCCCCCGACTGGTAAACTATAGTGGTATTTTCCAAAATGCCTATACGTGACAGACACTGAGTTGTCGCTGAAGCACATTGCACTGCAGTTCTGCTATAACAGGACCACCCCGGTCTGTGTCAGTCATGCAGAGGTCAGCTGAGGACATTAGCACAGAAAATAATGGTTGTAAATATAAGTATAACGTGTGTGAGAGCAGCGTGGCCTGCACGCCCCCTCCTCATGCAGAAAGCAGATCATTTCCTGCTCAGGTCTGACAATAACTACACAGAACTGAGCATTTCCTGTGTGCTCAAACAGTGACACACTTACTAATACACATACACACATAGTGACACACACAGAAACATAGTGACACACATACTAACAGACACAGTAATACATACACTTACTGACACACACATAGTGGCACACACAGACACATAGTGACACACATACTAACACACACAGTGATACATACACATACTGACACACACATATAGTGGCACACACAGACACATAGTGACACACATACTAACACACACAGTGATACATACACATACTGACACACACATAGTGACACACACATAGTGACACACATACTAACAGACACAGTGATACATACACATACTGACACACACATAGTGGCACACACAGACAAATAGTGACACACATACTAACAGACACAGTAATACATACACTTACTGACACACACATAGTGGCACACACAGACACATAGTGACACACATACTAACACACACAGTGATACATACACATACTGACACACACATATAGTGGCACACACAAACACATAGTGACACACATACTAACACACACAGTGATACATACACATACTGACACACACATAGTGACACACACATAGTGACACACATACTAACAGACACAGTGATACATACACATACTGACACACACATAGTGGCACACACAGACAAATAGTGACACACATACTAACAGACACAGTAATACATACACTTACTGACACACACATAGTGGCACACACAGACACATAGTGACACACATACTAACACACACAGTGATACATACACATACTGACACACACATAGTGGCACACACAGACAAATAGTGACACACATACTAACAGAGACAGTAATACATACACTTACTGACACACACATAGTGGCACACACAGACACATAGTGACACACATACTAACACACACAGTGATACATACACATACTGACACACACATATAGTGGCACACACAGACACATAGTGACACACATACTAACACACACAGTGATACATACACATACTGACACACACATAGTGACACACACATAGTGACACACATACTAACAGACACAGTGATACATACACATACTGACACACACATAGTGGCACACACAGACACATAGTGACACACATACTAACACACACAGTGATACATACACATACTGACACACACATAGTGGCACACACAGACAAATAGTGACACACATACTAACAGACACAGTAATACATACACTTACTGACACACACATAGTGGCACACACAGACACATAGTGACACACATACTAACACACACAGTGATACATACACATACTGACACACACATAGTGGCACACACAGACAAATAGTGACACACATACTAACAGACACAGTAATACATACACTTACTGACACACACATAGTGGCACACACAGACACATAGTGACACACATACTAACACACACAGTGATACATACACATACTGACACACACATAGTGGCACACACAGACAAATAGTGACACACATACTAACAGACACAGTAATACATACACTTACTGACACACACATAGTGGCACACACAGACACATAGTGACACACATACTAACACACACAGTGATACATACACATACTGACACACACATATAGTGGCACACACAGACACATAGTGACACACATACTAACACACACAGTGATACATACACATACTGACACACACATAGTGACACACACATAGTGACACACATACTAACAGACACAGTGATACATACACATACTGACACACACATAGTGGCACACACAGACAAATAGTGACACACATACTAACACACACAGTGATACATACACATACTGACACACACATAGTGGCACACACAGAAACATAGTGACACACATACTAACACACACAGTGATACATACACATACTGACACACACAGACACATAGTGACACACATACTAACACACACAGTGATACATACACATACTGACACACACATAGTGACACATAGTGACACACATACTAACACACACAGTGATACATACACATACTGACACACACATAGTGACACATAGTGACACACATACTAACACACACAGTGATACATACACATACTGACACACACATAGTGACACATAGTGACACACATACTAACACACACAGTGATACATACACATACTGACACACACACAGTGATACATACACATACTAACACACACAGTGATACATACACATACTGACACACACATAGTGGCACACACAGAAACATAGTGACACACATACTAACACACACAGTGATACATACACATACAAACACACATGATAGTGGCACACATACTAATACACACACACAGACACATAGTGACACACATACTAACACACACAGTGATACATACACATACTGAAACACACATAGTGACACACATACTAATACACACACACAGACACATAGTGACACACTTACTAATACACATACACAGATAGTGACACACACAGAAACATAGTGGCACACATACTAACAGACACAGTAATACATACACATACTGACACACACATAGTGACACACACAGACACATAGTGACACACATACTAACAGACACAGTAATACATACACATACTGACACACACATAGTGACACACACAGACACATAGTGACACACATACTAACACACACAGTGATACATACACATACTGACACGCACATAGTGACACACACAGACACATAGTGACACACATACTAACACACACAGTGATACATACACATACTGACACACACATAGTGACACATAGTGACACACATACTAACACACACAGTGATACATACACTTACTGACACGCACATAGTGGCACACACAGACACATAGTGACACACATACTAACACACACAGTGATACATACACATACAAACACACATGATAGTGGCACACATACTAATACACACACACAGACACATAGTGACACACATACTAACACACACAGTGATACATACACATACTGGCACACATACTAACACACTCACATAGTGACTGTGGCACACATAGTGACACACACAGTGATACATACACATAGTGACTGTGGCACACATACTAACACACACAATCACTATCACACAACACGGTATGGGCATGGGAAGCTTAGCTGCTGCTTTACCATACAGGCAGATGGGTGCCAGCTGCCCCATGGCATATATTTACCCGTGTAGGCCCTGGTGTCCGGATAAAGCCCCACGCTCAGCCTCTGCTGTGGATATAGATTCTACAGCCAAAAGGATGAAGAGGATATTGTGGGGGTGAGAGCTGAGAGAGGGCAGGATGGGGGAGGCAGGAGCACTGCCGTCAGCAGGAATGTGTGATGACACTGCGTTGCTAACTCATTGGGAGGGGGTTGGCTCTGTGTGACTGCAGCTGCCCTGCTCATCTGCATAGAGCTGGCTGCCAACTGCTTAACCCTTGCTTGCCTTTGCAGTTACAGAAGCATCAGAGTTCTGGTCAGCAGGACACAGTAACAAGGACAGAGTTGCTAATGCGTTTCATCCTGAGTGTCAGTGTGCAGAAATCAGACAATGTAACGTATATGGGCACGTATCAGAATCACAAGTACGCCAATACCACCATGCAGATACCAGACTGTGTAACATGTATATGGGCACGTATCAGAATCACAAGTACGCCAATACCACCGTGCAGAAATCAGACAATGTAACATGTATATGGGCACATATCAGAATCACAAGTACGCCAATACCACCGTGCAGAAATCAGACAATGTAACATGTATATGGGCACATATCAGAATCACAAGTACGCCAATACCACCGTGCAGAAATCAGACAATGTAACATGTATATGGGCACATATCAGAATCACAAGTACGCCAATACCACCGTGCAGAAATCAGACAATGTAACATGTATATGGGCACATATCAGAATCACAAGTACGCCAATACCACCGTGCAGAAATCAGACTGTGTAACATGTATATGGGCACATATTAGAATCACAAGTACGCCAATACCACCGTGCAGAAATCAGACAATGTAACATGTTTATGGGCACATATCAGAATCACAAGTACGCCAATACCACCGTGCAGAAATCAGACTGTGTAACATGTATATGGGCACGTATCAGAATCACAAGTACGCCAATACCACCGTGCAGAAATCAGACAATGTAACATGTATATGGGCACATATTAGAATCACAAGTACGCCAATACCACCGTGCAGAAATCAGACTGTGTAACATGTATATGGGCACGTATCAGAATCACAAGTACGCCAATACCACCGTGCAGATACCAGACTGTGTAATATGTATATGGGCACGTATCAGAATCACAAGTACGCCAATACCACCGTGCAGATACCAGACTGTGTAATATGTATATGGGCACGTATCAGAATCACAAGTACGCCAATACCACCGTGCAGAAATCAGACAATGTAACATGTATATGGGCACATATTAGAATCACAAGTACGCCAATACCACCGTGCAGATACCAGACTGTGTAACATGTATATGGGCACATATTAGAATCACAAGTACACCAATACCACCGTGCAGATACCAGACTGTGTAACATGTATATGGGCACATATTAGAATCACAAGTACGCCAATACCACCGTGCAGAAATCAGACTGTGTAACATGTATATGGGCACGTATCAGAATCACAAGTACGCCAACACCACCGTGCAGATACCAGACTGTGTAACATGTATATGGGCACGTATCAGAATCACAAGTACGCCAATACCACTGTCCAGATACCAGACTGTGTAACATGTATATGGACACGTATCAGAATCTAAAGTATGCCAATACCACTGTCCAGATACCAGACTGTGTAACATGTATATGGACACGTATCAGAATCTAAAGTACGCCAATACCACCGTGCAGAAATCAGACTGTGTAACATGTATATGGGCACGTATCAGAATCACAAGTACGCCAACACCACCGTGCAGATACCAGACTGTGTAACATGTATATGGGCACGTATCAGAATCACAAGTACGCCAATACCACCGTGCAGATACCAGACTGTGTAACATGTATATGGGCACGTATCAGAATCACAAGTATGCCAATACCACTGTCCAGATACCAGACTGTGTAACATGTATATGGACACGTATCAGAATCTAAAGTACGCCAATACCACCATGCAGATACCAGACTGTGTAACATGTATATGGGCACGTATCAGAATCACAAGTACGCCAATACCACCGTGCAGACCAGACTGTGTAACATGTATATGGGCACATATTAGAATCACAAGTACGCCAATGGCACCCTGCAGATACCAGGCAATGTAACATGTATATGGGCACTTATCAGAATCACAAGTAGGCCAATACCACCGTGCAGATACCAGACTGTGTAATATGTATATGGGCACATATCAGAATCACATATACACCAATGCCACCGTGCAGATAACAGGCAATGTAACATGTATATGGGCACATATCAGAATCACAAGTACGCCAATACCACCGTGCAGATACCAGACTGTGTAACATGTATATGGGCACGTATCAGAATCACAAGTATGCCAATACCACTGTCCAGATACCAGACTGTGTAACATGTATATGGACACGTATCAGAATCTAAAGTATGCCAATACCACCATGCAGATACCAGACTGTGTAACATGTATATGGGCACGTATCAGAATCACAAGTACGCCAATACCACCGTGCAGATACCAGACTGTGTAACATGTATATGGGCACATATTAGAATCACAAGTACGCCAATGGCACCCTGCAGATACCAGGCAATGTAACATGTATATGGGCACTTATCAGAATCACAAGTACGCCAATACCACCGTGCAGATACCAGACTGTGTAATATGTATATGGGCACATATCAGAATCACATATACACCAATGCCACCGTGCAGATAACAGGCAATGTAACATGTATATGGGCACATATTAGAATCACAAGTACGCCAATACCACCGTGCAGATACCAGACTGTGTAACATGTATATGGGCAGGTATCAGAATCACAAGTACGCCAATGCCACCCTGCAGATACCAGGCAATGTAACATGTATATGGGCACGTATCAGAATCACAAGTACGCCAATACCACCGTGCCGATACCAGACTGTGTAATATGTATATGGGCACGTATCAGAATCACAAGTACGCTAATACCACCGTGCAGATACCAGACAGTGTAATATGTATATGGGCCCGTATCAGAATCACAAGTACACTAATGCCACCCTGTAGATACCAGGCAATGTAACAGGTTTATGGGCACGTATCGAATCACAAGTAGGCCAATACCACCGTGCAGATACCAGACTGTGTAACATGTATATGGGCACGTATCAGAATCACAAGTACGCCAATGCCACCCTGCAGATACCAGGCAATGTAACATGTATATGGGCATGTATCAGAATCACATGTACGCCAATACCACTGTGCAGATACCAGACTGTGTAACATGTATATGGGCACGTATCAGAATCATAAGTATGCCAATACCACCGTGCAGATACCAGACTGTGTAACATGTATATGGGTACGTATCAGAATCACAAGTACGCCAATGCCACCCTGCAGATACCAGGCAATGTAACATGTATATAGGCATGTATTGAATCACAAGTAGGCCAATACCACTGTGCAGATACCAGACTGTGTAACATGTAAAAGTACGCAAATGCCACCGTGCAATGTAAAAGGGCATTGTACAAAACCTATGTACACATTGACATAACAGATTTACATGCACATCCTGTGCCACACTAACACCAGGCAATGTTAGAGGGCACTGTGCAGAAATCATGAGCACAGGGACATAGCAAAATCACAAGCATATCCAGTCGCACTGTGCAGTTACTGTGAAATGTTAGAGGGCACTGTGTAGAAACCCGGGAATATAAAAGGGCATTGTACAAAACATATATACATTGACATAACAGAATCACATGCACAGCCTGTGCCGCACTAACACCAGGAAATGTTAGAGGACACTGTGCAGAAATCATGAGCACAGGGACATAGCGGAATCACAAGCATATTAAAAACAGGTATTTAGGTCGAGCGCCAAGGTATAGCCTCAAGCTGGTATACAGAGACCTCCTAGCTGGTCTGAATAAAGAACATATATCAATTGGGATGTATACAGCGCCTAATTTAGGCAAGAGGCTAAATAGTCAGTGGAGAATCCAGTTGTAGAATAAATATAGATAAATATACAAATAGGTGTAGGTATAGATAAGATGGAACAGTTTATTACAACAATTAATGATAATGAATATACAGATTTCTTGATTAATTAGCTAAAATTATCAATGAATTAGTTGATCGATCAAATTAAAAGCATCAACAATACCTAATATAATACTTAAATAAAAACCTCAATAAAAACATCAATGTAATTAAAAAAGGGGGGGTCAGTTAGGATCCAAACTGAGAAGTTAATCCAAAATATGTGTAAATCCAATTTAGTGAAAGGAAATCAAAACGTTTCAAGATACCAAAGTTAGTGAAGTGATGTAATAGATGGTGTACTATAATCCAAATGAAACAATGGTGTAGAAATAACTGTTAGTTAAACTGCTGTGCACAACATAAGGATATAAAAATATATAAATTGTGAAAAAAAATGTGAAAAAAGGTGAAAAATGTGAGATAAGGGTCCTCCAGTGGGGTCCTGTGCTGATCCGTCTCCTTGATAGAACACAATCAAAAACAAAAACAAAAAAAACAAAAAATGTCCAGAAAATATGCAAAACACAGAATAAAAATCCAACGGTTTAAAAAATCCTAGAAAAAACAAATAAACAAACCATAGTGTAGATGTACAAGAAAGATCTAATCCTATTAAAAATATGCTTACCAATATCAATGTCGACGCGTTTTGGCCTACACAGAGGCCTTTTTTAAGACAATCTTGAAAAAGGCCTCTGTGTAGGCCGAAACGCGTCGACATTGATATTGGTAAGCATATTTTAATAGGATTAGATCATTCTTGTACATCTACACTATGGTTTGTTTATTTGTTTTTGATTGTGTTCTATCAAGGAGACTGATCAGCACAGGACCCCACTGGAGGACCCTTAGCTAACATTTTTCACCTTTTTTCACAAATTTTTTCACAATTTTTATATTTTTATATCCTTATGTTGTGCACAGCAGTTTAACTAACAGTTATTTCTACAACATTGTTTCATTTGGATTATAGTACACCATCTATTACATCACTTCACTAACTTTGGTATCTTGAAACTTTTTGATTTCCTTTCACTAAATTGGATTTACACATATTTTGGATTAACTTCTCAGTTTGGAATCACAAGCATATCCAGTCGCACTCTTCAGTTACTATGAAATGTTAAAGGGCGCTGTGCAGATACCATTTACACAAGAACATAGCTGAAGCAAAAACATCCCCAGTGCCCCCATGCAGATGCCAAGCACTATAAAAGGGCCCTGTGCAGTACTTATGTACACAGTCACACAGAAAAATCATAAGCAAGCATGCCCAGTGCCACTGAGCAGTTACTATATAATGTATAGAGGCACTGTGCAGAACCTAGGTACACAGAGAGATAGCCAAATCAGAAGTAAGCCAAGTCCCACTGTGGAGTTACTACACAATGTAAAAGGGCACTGTGTAAATACCTGGCAATGTAAAAGGGCACCGTGCAGAAGCAGAATCACAGGCATGCCCAGTGGCACTGTGTTAGTACCCAGCAATGTAAAAAGGCAGTGTGCAGAAGCAGAATTACAAACATGCCTGGTGGCACTGTGTTAGTACCCAGCAATGTAAAAGGGCAGTGTGCAGAAGCAGAATCACAGGCATGCCCAGTGGCACTGTGTTAGTACCCAGCAATGTAAAAGGGCAGTGTGCAGAAGCAGAATCACAGGCATGCCCAGTGGCACTGTGTTAGTACCCAGCAATGTAAAAGGGCAGTGTGCAGAAGCAGAATCACAAACATGCCCAGTGGCACTGTGTTAGTACCCAGCAATGTAAAAGGGCACCGTGCAGAAGCAGAATCACAGGCATGCCCAGTGGCACTGTGTTAGTACCTGGCAATGTAAAAGGGCAGTGTGCAGAAGCAGAATCACAAACATGCCTAGTGGCACTGTGTAAGTACCTGGCAATGTAAAAGGGCACTGTGCAGAAGCAGAATCACAAACATGCCCAGTGGCACTGTGTTAGTACTCAGCAATGTAAAAGGGCAGTGTGCAGAAGCAGAATCACAAACATGCCCAGTGGCACTGTGTTAGCACTCAGCAATGTAAAAGGGCAGTGTGCAGAAGCAGAATCACAAACATGCCCAGTGGCACTGTGTTAGTACCTGGCAATGTAAAAGGGCAGTGTGCAGAAGCAGAATCACAAACATGCCTGGTGGCACTGTGTTAGTACCCAGCAATGTAAAAGGGCAGTGTGCAGAAGCAGAATCACAAACATGCCTGGTGGAACTGTGTTAGTACCCAGCAATGTAAAAGGGCAGTGTGCAGAAGCAGAATCACAAACATGCCCAGTGGCACTGTGTTAGTACCCAGCAATGTAAAAGGGCAGTGTGCAGAAGCAGAATCACAAACATGCCCAGTGGCACTGTGTTAGTACTCAGCAATGTAAAAGGGCAGTGTGCAGAAGCAGAATTACAAACATGCCTAGTGGCACTGTGTTAGTACCTGGCAATGTAAAAGGGCAGTGTGCAGAAGCAGAATCACAAGCATGCCCAGTGGCACTGTGTAAGTACCTGGCAATGTAAAAGGGCACCGTGCAGAAGCAGAATCACAAGCATGCCCAGTGGCACTGTGTTAATACTCAGCAATGTAAAAGGGCAGTGTGCAGAAGCAGAATCACAAACATGCCCAGTGGCACTGTGTTAGTACCCAGCAATGTAAAAGGGCAGTGTGCAGAAGCAGAATTACAAACATGCCTAGTGGCACTGTGTTAGTACCCAACAATGTAAAAGGGCAGTGTGCAGAAGCAGAATCACAAACATGCCCAGTGGCACTGTGTAAGTACCTGGCAATGTAAAAGGGCACTGTGCGAAACTCATGCACATAGCAGAATCACAAGCATGCCCGGTGGCACTGTGTAGATACCGAGCAATGTAAAAGGGCAATGTTCAGAAGAAGAATCACAAGCATGCCCAGTGGCACTGTGTAAGTACCTAGAAATGTAAAAGGGCACTGTGTAAGTACCTAGCAATGTAAAAGGGCACCGTGCAGAAGCAGAATTACAAGCATGCCCAGTTGCACTGTGTAAGTACCAGGCAATGCAAAAGGGCACTGTGCAGAACCCATGTACACAGGTACATTGCAATATCATAAGCACAACCAGTGCCATTATGCAGATAACCCTGTAGAGTCCCTGCCAGTGCCTCTGTGATACCAGACCATGTGCAATTAAGCCAGGCAAGTCTAAGAGTCACTTTATAAAGTAGTCATATAAAGCAGTGATACCACCATGTGATAATGTAAGTATATGTATATTGATACGTAACTATCAGAGATGTGATTAGTTGAGTCGTCTGATACACAGACAAATACATTGGCACCAGTTACAAGTGAAGTCTACAAAATTAGTGCCAAATTAATATTAAGTCTATGGTAAAACTGAATCACCGGAGAAGGTTTAGCATGGCAGACTTTCCTTTAATGCTCCCAATACAATGGATATTGCGACCACGCTAATCATCACTAATATTACAAGTTGAAAGTTTCACAAAACATAAGTAAATCATATTAAAATAAAGTGCTACACTCATGTATGTGTACATGTTTAATGTAAAATATAAGTTTACAATTGAAATTGTTTTAGAAAAAAAGGTTTAAAAGGGAAATGGTATATGACAAACTGTTTGACTGGGAAGGGCTCAAAAGTGTAACTGTAATGTGTAATGTATATTTATTAGATAATGTTATTATAAGTGTAACTGTACTGTGTAATGTATATTTATTAGATAGTGTTATTATAAGTGTAACTGTACTGTGTAATGTATATTTATTAGATATTGTTATTATAAGTGTAACTGTAATGTGTAATGTATATTTATTAGATAGTGTTATTATAAGTGTAACTGTACTGTGTTAGGTATATTTATTAGATAGTGTTATTATAAGTGTAACTGTACTGTGTAATGTATATTTATTAGATAGTGTTATTATAAGTGTAACTGTACTGTGTAATGTATATTTATTAGATATTGTTATTATAAGTGTAACTGTAATGTGTAATGTATATTTATTAGATAGTGTTATTATAAGTGTAACTGTACTGTGTAAGGTATATTTATTAGATAGTGTTATTATAAGTGTAACTGTACTGTGTAATGTATATTTATTAGATAGTGTTATTATAAGTGTAACCGTACTGTGTAAGGTATTTTTATTAGATAGTGTTATTATAAGTGTAACTGTACTGTGTAATGTATATTTATTAGATAGTGTTAGTATAAGTGTAACTGTACTTTGTAATGTATATTTATTAGATAGTGTTATTATAAGTGTAACTGTACTGTGTAAGGTATATTTATTAGAAAGTGTTATTATAAGTGTAACTGTACTGTGTAAGGTATATTTATTAGATAGTGTTATTATAAGTGTAACTGTACTGTGTAAGGTATATTTATTAGATAGTGTTATTATAAGTGTAACTGTACTGTGTAAGGTATATTTATTAGATAGTGTTATTATAAGTGTAACTGTACTGTGTAATGTATATTTATTAGATAGTGTTATGTTATTATGAGTGTAACTGTACTGTGTAATGTATATTTATTAGATAGTCTTATTATAAGTGTAACTGTACTGTATAATGTATATTTATTAGATAGTGTTATTATAAGTGTAACTGTACTGTGTAATATATATTTATTAGTTAGTGTTATTATAAGTGTAACTGTACTGTGTAATGTATATTTATTAGATAGTGTTATTATTAGTTTAACTGTACTGTGTAATGTATATTTATTAGATAGTGTTATTATAAGTGTAACTGTACTGTGTAATGTATATTTATTAGATAGTGTTATTATAAGTGTAACTGTACTGTGTAATGTATATTTATTATATAGTGTTATTATAAGTGTAAATGTACTGTGTAAGGTATATTTATTAGATAGTGTTATTATAAGTGTAACTGTACTGTGTAATGTATATTTATTAGATAGTGTTATTATAAGTGTAACTGTACTGTGTAATGTATATTTATTAGATAGTGTTATTATAAGTGTAACTGTACTGTGTAAGGTATATTTATTAGATAGTGCTATTATAAGTGTAACTGTACTGTGTAATGTATATTTATTAGATAGTGTTATTATAAGTGTAACTGTACTGTGTAATGTATATTTATTAGATAGTGTTATTATAAGTGTAACTGTACTGTGTAATGTATATTTATTAGATAGTGTTATAAGTGTAACTGTACAGTGTAAGGTATATTTATTAGATAGTGTTATTATAAGTGTAACTGTACTATGTAAGGTATATTTATTAGATAGTGTTATTATAAGTGTAGCTGTACTGTGTAAGGTATATTTATTAGATAGTGTCATTATAAGTGTAACTGTACTGTGTAAGGTATATTTATTAGATAGTGTTATTATAAGTGTAACTGTACTGTGTAAGGTATATTTATTAGATAGTGTTATTATAAGTGTAACTGTACTGTGTAAAGTATATTTATTAGAGTGTTATTATAAGTGTAACTGTACTGTGTAAAGTATATTTATTAGATAGTGTTATTCTAAGTATAACTGTACTGTGTAATGTATATTTATTAGACAGTGTTATTATAAGTGTTACTGTACTGAGTAAGGTATATTAATTAGATAGTGTCATTATAAGTGTAACTGTACTGTGTAAGGTATATTTATTAGATAGTGTTATTATAAGTGTAACTGTACTGTGTAATGTATATTTATTAGATAGTGTTATTATAAGTGTAACTGTACTGTGTAATGTATATTTATTAGATAGTGTTATTATAAGTGTAACTGTACTGTGTAAGGTATATTTATTAGATAGTGTTATTATAAGTGTAACTGTACTGTGTAATGTATATTTATTAGATAGTGTTATTATAAGTGTAACTGTACTGTGTAATGTATATTTATTAGATAGTGTTATTATAAGTGTAACTGTACTGTGTAATGTATATTTATTAGATAGTGTTATTATAAGTGTAACTGTACTGTGTAAGGTATATTTATTAGATAGTGTTATTATAAGTGTAACTGTACTATGTAAGGTATATTTATTAGATAGTGTTATTATAAGTGTAACTGTACTGTGTAATGTATATTTATTAGATAGTGTTATTATAAGTGTAACTGTACTGTGTAAGGTATATTTATTAGATAGTGTTATTATAAGTGTAACTGTACTGTGTAATGTATATTTATTAGATAGTGTTATTATAAGTGTAACTGTACTGTGTAATGTATATTTATTAGATAGTGTTATTATAAGTGTAACTGTACTGTGTAAGGTATATTTATTAGATAGTGTTATTATAAGTGTAACTGTACTGTGTAAGGTATATTTATTAGATAGTGTTATTATAAGTGTAACTGTACTGTGTAAGGTATATTTATTAGATAGTGTTATTATAAGTGTAACTTTACTGTGTAAGGTATATTTATTAGATAGTGTTAATATAAGTGTAACTGTACTGTGTAAGGTTATATTTATTAGATAGTGTTATTATAAGTGTAACTGTACTGTGTAAGGTTATATTTATTAGATAGTGTTATTATAAGTGTAACTTTACTGTGTAAGGTATATTTATTAGATAGTGTTATTATAAGTGTATCTGTACTGTGTAATGTATATTTATTAGATAGTGTTATGAGTATAACTGTACTGTGTAATGTATATTTATTAGATAGTGTTATTATAAGTGTAACTGTACTGTGTAAGGTATATTTATTAGATAGTGTTTTTATAAGTGTAACTGTACTGTGTAAGGTATATTTATTAGATAGTGTTATTATAAGTGTAACTGTACTGTGTAAGGTATATTTATTAGATAGTGTTATAAGTGTAACTCTACTGTGTAAGGTATATTTATTAGATAGTGTTATTATAAGTGTAACTGCACTGTGTAATGTATATTTATTAGATAGTGTTATTATAAGTGTAACGGTACTGTGTAAGGTATATTTATTAGATAGTGTTATTATAAGTGTAACTGTACTGTGTAATGTATATTTATTAGATAGTGTTATTATAAGTGTAACTGTACTGTGTAAGGTATATTTATTAGATAGTGTTATTATAAGTGTAACTGTACTGTGTAATATATATTTATTAGTTAGTGTTATTATAAGTGTAACTGTACTGTGTAATGTATATTTATTAGTGTTATTACAAATGTGACTGTACTGTGTAATGTATATTTATTAGATAGTGTTATTATTAGTGTAACTGTACTGTGTAATGTATATTTATTAGATAGTGTTATTATAAGTGTAAATGTACTGTGTAAGGTATATTTATTAGATAGTGTTATTATAAGTGTAACTGTACTGTGTAAGGTATATTTATTAGATGGTGTTATTATAAGTGTAACTGTACTGTGTAAGGTATATTTATTAGATGGTGTTATTATAAGTGTAACTGTACTGTGTAATGTATATTTATTAGTGTTATTACAAATGTGACTGTACTGTGTAATGTATATTTATTAGATAGTGTTATTATTAGTTTAACTGTACTGTGTAATGTATATTTATTAGATAGTGTTATTATAAGTGTAAATGTACTGTGTAAGGTATATTTATTAGATAGTGTTATTATAAGTGTAACTGTACTGTGTAAGGTATTTATTAGATAGTGTTATCATAAGTGTAACTGTACTGTGTAAGGTATATTTATTAGATAGTGTTATTATAAGTGTAACTATACTGTGTAAGGTATATTTATTAGGTAGTGTTATTATGAGTGTAACTGTACTGTGTAAGGTATATTTATTAGACAGTGTTATTATAAGTGTAACTGTACTATGTAAGGTATATTTATTAGTGTTGTTATAAGTATAATGTACTGTGTAAGGTATATTTATTAGACAGTGTTATTTTAAGTGTAACTGTACTGTGTAATGTATATTTATTAGATAGTGTTATTATAAGTGTAACTGTACTGTGTAAAGTATATTTATTAGAGTGTTATTATAAGTGTAACTGTACTGTGTAAAGTATATTTATTAGATAGTGTTATTCTAAGTATAACTGTACTGTGTAATGTATATTTATTAGACAGTGTTATTATAAGTGTTACTGTACTGAGTAAGGTATATTTATTAGATAGTGTTATTATAAGTGTAACTGTACTGTGTAATGTATATTTATTAGATAGTGTTATTATAAGTGTAACTATACTGTGTAAGGTATATTTATTAGATAGTTTTATTATATGTGTAACTGTACTGTGTAAGGTATATTTATTAGATAGTGTTATTATAAGTGTAACTGTACTGTGTAATGTATATTTATTAGAAAGTGTTATTATAAGTGTAACAGTACTGTGTAAGGTATATTAATTAGATAGTGTCATTATAAGTGTAACTGTACTGTGTAAGGTATATTTATTAGATAGTGTTATTATAAGTGTAACTGTATTGTGTAATGTATATTTATTAGATAGTGTTATTCTAAGTGTAACTTTACTGTGTAAGGTATATTTATTAGATAGTGTTAATATAAGTGTAACTGTACTGTGTAAGGTTATATTTATTAGATAGTGTTATTATAAGTGTAACTGTACTGTGTAAGGTTATATTTATTAGATAGTGTTATTATAAGTGTAACTTTACTGTGTAAGGTATATTTATTAGATAGTGTTATTATAAGTGTATCTGTACTGTGTAATGTATATTTATTAGATAGTGTTATGAGTATAACTGTACTGTGTAATGTATATTTATTAGATAGTGTTATTATAAGTGTAACTGTACTGTGTAAGGTATATTTATTAGATAGTGTTTTTATAAGTGTAACTGTACTGTGTAAGGTATATTTATTAGATAGTGTTATTATAAGTGTAACTGTACTGTGTAAGGTATATTTATTAGATAGTGTTATAAGTGTAACTCTACTGTGTAAGGTATATTTATTAGATAGTGTTATTATAAGTGTAACTGCACTGTGTAATGTATATTTATTAGATAGTGTTATTATAAGTGTAACGGTACTGTGTAAGGTATATTTATTAGATAGTGTTATTATAAGTGTAACTGTACTGTGTAATGTATATTTATTAGATAGTGTTATTATAAGTGTAACTGTACTGTGTAAGGTATATTTATTAGATAGTGTTATTATAAGTGTAACTGTACTGTGTAATATATATTTATTAGTTAGTGTTATTATAAGTGTAACTGTACTGTGTAATGTATATTTATTAGTGTTATTACAAATGTGACTGTACTGTGTAATGTATATTTATTAGATAGTGTTATTATTAGTGTAACTGTACTGTGTAATGTATATTTATTAGATAGTGTTATTATAAGTGTAAATGTACTGTGTAAGGTATATTTATTAGATAGTGTTATTATAAGTGTAACTGTACTGTGTAAGGTATATTTATTAGATGGTGTTATTATAAGTGTAACTGTACTGTGTAAGGTATATTTATTAGATGGTGTTATTATAAGTGTAACTGTACTGTGTAATGTATATTTATTAGTGTTATTACAAATGTGACTGTACTGTGTAATGTATATTTATTAGATAGTGTTATTATTAGTTTAACTGTACTGTGTAATGTATATTTATTAGATAGTGTTATTATAAGTGTAAATGTACTGTGTAAGGTATATTTATTAGATAGTGTTATTATAAGTGTAACTGTACTGTGTAAGGTATATTTATTAGATGGTGTTATTATAAGTGTAACTGTACTGTGTAAGGTATATTTATTAGATGGTGTTAGTATAAGTGTAACTGTACTGTGTAATGTATATTTATTAGTGTTATTACAAATGTGACTGTACTGTGTAATGTATATTTATTAGATAGTGTTATTATTAGTTTAACTGTACTGTGTAATGTATATTTATTAGATAGTGTTATTATAAGTGTAAATGTACTGTGTAAGGTATATTTATTAGATAGTGTTATTATAAGTGTAACTGTACTGTGTAAGGTATTTATTAGATAGTGTTATCATAAGTGTAACTGTACTGTGTAAGGTATATTTATTAGATAGTGTTATTATAAGTGTAACTATACTGTGTAAGGTATATTTATTAGGTAGTGTTATTATGAGTGTAACTGTACTGTGTAAGGTATATTTATTAGACAGTGTTATTATAAGTGTAACTGTACTATGTAAGGTATATTTATTAGTGTTGTTATAAGTATAATGTACTGTGTAAGGTATATTTATTAGACAGTGTTATTTTAAGTGTAACTGTACTGTGTAATGTATATTTATTAGATAGTGATAATATGAGACTAACTGTACTTTGCAAGGTATATTTATTAGATAGTGTTATTATAAGTGTAACTGTACTGTGTAATGTATATTTATTAGAAGGTGTTATTATAAGTGTAACTGTACTGTGTAATGTATATTTATTAGATGGTGTTATTATAAGTGTAACTGTACCGTGTAATATATATATATATAAGATGGTGTTATTATAAGTGTAACTGTACTGTGTAAGGTATATTTATTGGATAATGTTATTATAAGTGTAACTGTACTGTGTAAGGTATATTTATTAGATAGGGTTATTATAAGTGTAACTGTACTGTGTAAGGTAAATTTATTAGATAGTGTTATTATAAGTGAAACTGTACTGTGTAATGTATATTTATTAGACAGTGTTATTATTAGTGTAACTGTACTGTGTAATGAATATTTATTAGGTAGTGTTATTGTAAGTGTAACTGTACTGTGTAAGGTATATTTATTAGATAGTGTTACTATAAGTGTAACTGTACTGTGTAATGTATATTTATTAGATAGTGTTATTATAAGTGTAACTGTTCTGTGTAATGTATATTTATTAGATAGTGTTATTATAAGTGTAATTGTAGTGTGTAAGGTATATTTATTAGATAGTGTTATTATAAGTGTAACTATACTGTGTAATGTATATTTATAAGATAGTGTTATTATAAGTGTAACTGTACTGTGTAATGTATATTTATTAGATAGTGTTATTATAAGTGTAACTGTACTGTGTAATGTATATTTATTAGTGTTATTACAAATGTGACTGTACTGTGTAATATATATTTATTAGATAGTGTTATTATTAGTTTAACTGTACTGTGTAATGTATATTTATTAGATAGTGTTATTATAAGTGTAAATGTACTGTGTAAGGTATATTTATTAGATAGTGTTATTATAAGTGTAACTGTACTGTGTGATGTATATTTATTAGACAGTGGCCTAGATTTGGAGTTCGGCGGTAGCCGTGAAAACCAGCGTTAGAGGCTCCTAACGCTGGTTTTAGGCTACCGCCGGTATTTAGAGTCGTGTAGGTAAGGGTCTAACGCTCACTTTTCAGCCGCGACTTTTCCATACCGCAGATCCCCCTACGCCATTTGCGTATCCTATCTTTTCAATGGGATCTTCCTAACTCCGGTATTTAGAGTCGTTTCTGAAGTGAGCGTTAGAGCTCTAACGACAAAACTCCAGCCGCAGAAAAAAGTCAGTAGTTAAGAGCTTTCTGGCTAACGCCGGTTTGTAAAGCTCTTAACTACTGTACCCTAAAGTACACTAACACCCATAAACTACCTATGTACCCCTAAACCGAGCTCCCCCCACATCGCCGCCACTCGATTAAAAATGTTAACCCCTAATCTGCCGACCGCCACCTACGTTATACTTATGTACCCCTAATCTGCTGCCCCTAACCCCGCCGACCCCTATATTACATTTATTAACCCCTAATCTGCCCCCCACAACATCGCCGCCAGCTACTTAAAATAATTAACCCCTAATCTTCCGACCGCAAAGCGCCGCCACCTACGTTATCCCTATGTACCCCTAATCTGCTGCCCCTAACACCGCCGACCCCTATGTTATATTTATTAACCCCTAATCTGCCCCCCTCAACGTCGCCGACACCTGCCTACACTTATTAACCCCTAATCTGCCGAGCGGACCTGAGCGCTACTATAATAAAGTTATTAAGCCCTAATCCGCCTCACTAACCCTATAATAAATAGTATTAACCCCTAATCTGCCCTCCCTAACATCGCCGACACTTAACTTCAATTATTAACCCCTAATCTTCCGATCGGAGCTCACCGCTATTCTAATAAATGTATTAACCCCTAAAGCTAAGTCTAACCCTAACACTAACACCCCCCTAACTTAAATATAATTTTAATCTAACGAAATAAATTAACTCTTATTAAATAAATTATTCCTATTTAAAGCTAAATACTTACCTGTAAAATAAACCCTAATATAGCTACAATATAAATTATAATTATATTATAGCTATTTTAGGATTAATATTTATTTTACAGGCAACTTGGTATTTATTTTAACTAGGTACAATAGCTATTAAATAGTTAAGAACTATTTAATAGCTACCTAGTTAAAATATTTACAAAATTACCTGTAAAATAAATCCTAACCTAAGATATAATTAAACCTAACACTACCCTATCAATAAAATAATTAAATAAACTACCTACAATTACCTACAATTAACCTAACACTACACTGTCAATAAATTAAATAAACACAATTGCTACAAATAAATACAATTAAATAAACTAGCTAAAGTACAAAAAATAAAAAAGAACTAAGTTACAGAAAATAAAAAAATATTTACAAACATAAGAAAAATATTACAACAATTTTAAACTAATTACACCTACTCTAAGCCCCCTAATAAAATAACAAAGCCCCCCAAAATAAAAAATTCCCTACCCTATTCTAAATTAAAAAAGTTACAAGCTCTTTTACCTTACCAGCCCTGAACAGGGCCCTTTGCGGGGCATGCCCCAAGAAGTTCAGCTCTTTTGCCTGTAAAAAAAAACATACAATACCCCCCCCCCCAACATTACAACCCACCACCCACATACCCCTAATCTAACCCAAACCCCCCTTAAATAAACCTAACACTAATCCCCTGAAGATCTTCCTACCTTGTCTTCACCATCCAGGTATCACCGATCGGTCCTGGCTCCGATATCTTCATCCAACCCAAGCGGGGGCTAGACATCCACTGAAGAAGTCCAGAAGAGGGTCCAAAGTCTTCCTCCTATCCGGCAAGAAGAGGACATCCGGACCGGCAAACATCTTCTCCAAGCGGCATCTTCTATCTTCTTCCATCCGGAGCGAAGCGGCAGGATCCTGAAGACCTCCAGCGCGGAACATCCATCCGGCCCGAGGACTGATCGACGAATGACTGTTCCTTTAAGGGACGTCATCCAAGATGGCGTCCCTCGAATTCCGATTGGCTGATAGGATTCTATCAGCCAATCGGAATTAAGGTATGAATTTTCTGATTGGCTGATGGAATCAGCCAATCAGAATCTAGTTCAATCCGATTGGCTGATCCAATCAGCCAATCAGATTGAGCTCGCATTCTATTGGCTGTTCCGATCAGCCAATAGAATGCGAGCTCAATCTGATTGGCTGATTGGATCAGCCAATCGGATTGAACTAGATTCTGATTGGCTGATTCCATCAGCCAATCAGAAAATTCATACCTTAATTCCGATTGGCTGATAGAATCCTATCAGCCAATCGGAATTCGAGGGACGCCATCTTGGATGACGTCCCTTAAAGGAACAGTCATTCGTCGATCAGTCCTCGGGCCGGATGGATGTTCCGCGCTGGAGGTCTTCAGGATCCTGCCGCTTCGCTCCGGATGGAAGAAGATAGAAGATGCCGCTTGGAGAAGATGTTTGCCGGTCCGGATGTCCTCTTCTTGCCGGATAGGAGGAAGACTTTGGACCCTCTTCTGGACTTCTTCAGTGGATGTCTAGCCCCCGCTTGGGTTGGATGAAGATATCGGAGCCAGGACCGATCGGTGATACCTGGATGGTGAAGACAAGGTAGGAAGATCTTCAGGGGATTAGTGTTAGGTTTATTTAAGGGGGGTTTGGGTTAGATTAGGGGTATGTGGGTGGTGGGTTGTAATGTTGGGGGGGGGGGTATTGTATGTTTTTTTTTACAGGCAAAAGAGCTGAACTTCTTGGGGCATGCCCCGCAAAGGGCCCTGTTCAGGGCTGGTAAGGTAAAAGAGCTTGTAACTTTTTTAATTTAGAATAGGGTAGGGAATTTTTTATTTTGGGGGGCTTTGTTATTTTATTAGGGGGCTTAGAGTAGGTGTAATTAGTTTAAAATTGTTGTAATATTTTTCTTATGTTTGTAAATATTTTTTTATTTTCTGTTACTTAGTTCTTTTTTATTTTTTGTACTTTAGCTAGTTTATTTAATTGTATTTATTTGTAGCAATTGTGTTTATTTAATTTATTGATAGTGTAGTGTTAGGTTAATTGTAGGTAATTGTAGGTAGTTTATTTAATTATTTTATTGATAGGGTAGTGTTAGGTTTAATTATATCTTAGGTTAGGATTTATTTTACAGGTAATTTTGTAAATATTTTAACTAGGTAACTATTAAATAGTTCTTAACTATTTAATAGCTATTGTACCTAGTTAAAATAAATACCAAGTTGCCTGTAAAATAAATATTAATCCTAAAATAGCTATAATATAATTATAATTTATATTGTAGCTATATTAGGGTTTATTTTACAGGTAAGTATTTAGCTTTAAATAGGATTAATTTATTTAATAAGAGTTAATTTATTTTGTTAGATGTAAATTATATTTAAGTTAGGGGGGTGTTAGGGTTAGGGTTAGACTTAGCTTTAGGGGTTAATACATTTATTAGAATAGCGGTGAGCTCCGATCGGAAGATTAGGGGTTAATAATTGAAGGTAGGTGTCGGCGATGTTAGGGAGGGCAGATTAGGGGTT
Source organism: Bombina bombina (assembly GCF_027579735.1). Lineage (NCBI taxonomy): Eukaryota > Metazoa > Chordata > Amphibia > Anura > Bombinatoridae > Bombina > Bombina bombina. The sequence continues at coordinate 19,433,345 of NC_069503.1, read as the reverse complement.
AATACTATTTATGATAGGGTTAGTGAGGCGGATTAGGGGTTAATAACTTTATTATAGTAGCGCTCAGGTCCGCTCGGCAGATTAGGGGTTAATAAGTGTAGGTAGGTGTCGGCGACGTTGTGGGGGGCAGATTAGGGGTTAATAAATATAACATAGGGGTCGGCGATGTTAGGGCAGCAGATTAGGGGTACATAGGGATAACGTAGGTTGCGGCGGTTTACGGAGCGGCAGATTAGGGGTTAAAAGTGTAATGCAGGGGTCAGCGATAGCGGGGGCGGCAGAATAGGGGTTAATAAGTGTAAGGTTAGGGGTGTTTAGACTCGGGGTACATGTTAGGGTGTTAGGTGCAGACGTAGGAAGTGTTTTCCCATAGGAAACAATGGGGCTGCGTTAGGAGCTGAACGCTGCTTTTTTGCAGGTGTTAGGTTTTTTTTCAGCTCAAACAGCCCCATTGTTTCCTATGGGAGAATCGTGCACGAGCACGTTTTTGAGGCTGGCCGCGTCCGTAAGCAACTCTGGTATCGAGAGTTGCATTTGCGGTAAAAATGCTCTACGCTCCTTTTTTGGAGCCTAACGCAGCATTTTTTTGAACTCTCGATACCAGAGTTAATTTTATGGTGCGGCCAGAAAAAAACCCGCGGAGCGTTAACAGCCCTTTTACCGCCAAACTCCAAATCTAGGCCAGTGTTATTATAAGTGTAACTGTACTGTGTAAGGTATTTATTAGATAGTGTTATCATAAGTGTAACTGTACTGTGTAAGGTATATTTATTAGATAGTGTTATTATAAGTGTAACTTTAATGTGTAAGGTATATTATTAGATAGTGTTATTATAAGTGTAACTGTACTGTGTAAGGTATATTTATTAGATAGTGTTATGAGTATAACTGTACTGTGTAATGTATATTTATTAGATAGTGTTATTATAAGTGTAACTGTACTGTGTAAGGTATATTTATTAGATAGTGTTATTATAAGTGTAACTGTACTGTGTAAGGTATATTTATTAGATAGTGTTTTTATAAGTGTAACTGTACTGTGTAAGGTATATTTATTAGATAGTGTTTTTATAAGTGTAACTGTACTGTGTAAGGTATATTTATTAGATAGTGTTATTATAAGTGTAACTGTACTGTGTAAGGTATATTTATTAGATAGTGTTATAAGTGTAACTCTACTGTGTAAGGTATATTTATTAGATAGTGTTATTATAAGTGTAACTGCACTGTGTAATGTATATTTATTAGATAGTGTTATTATAAGTGTAACGGTACTGTGTAAGGTATATTTATTAGATAGTGTTATTATAAGTGTAACTGTACTGTGTAATGTATATTTATTAGATAGTGTTATTATAAGTGTAACTGTACTGTGTAAGGTATATTTATTAGACGGTGTTATTATAAGTGTAACTGTGCTGTGTAAGGTATATTTATTAGATAGTGTTGTTATAAGTGTAACTGTACTGTGTAATGTATATTTATTAGACAGTGTTATTATAAGTGTTACTGTACTGTGTAAGGTATATTTATGAGATTGTGTTATTATAAGTGTAACTGTACTGTGTAATGTATATTTATCAGATAGTGTTATTATAAGTGTAACTGTACTGTGTAAGGTATATTTATTAGACAGTGTTATTTTAAGTGTAACTGTACTTTGTAAGGTATATTTATTAGATAGTGTTATTATTAGTGTAACTGTACTGTGTAAGGTATATTTATTAGATAGTGTTATTATAAGTGTAACTGTACTGTGTAAGGTATATTTATTAGATAGTGTTATTATAAGTGTAATTGTACTGTGTAAGGTATATTTATTAGATAGTGTTATTATTAGTGTAACTGTACTGTGTAAGGTATATTTATTAGATAGTGTTATTATAAGTGTAACTGTACTGTGTAAGGTATATTTATTAGATAGTGTTATTATAAGTGTAACTGTACTGTGTAATGTATATTTATTAGACAGTGTTATTATAAGTGTAACTGTACTGCGTAATGTATATTTATTAGATAGTGTTATTATAAGTGTAACTGTACTGTGTAATGTATATTTATTAGAAGGTGTTATTATAAGTGTAACTGTACTGTGTAATGTATATTTATTAGATAGTGTTATTATAAGTGTAACTGTACTGTGTAATGTATATTTATTAGAAGGTGTTATTATAAGTGTAACTGTATTCTGTAATGTATATTTATTAGATGGTGTTATTATAAGTGTAACTGTACTGTGTAAGGTATATTCATTAGATAATGTTATTATAAGTGTAACTGTACTGTGTAATGTATATTTATTAAATAGTGTTATTATAAGTGCAACTGTACTGTGTAAGGTATATTTATTAGATAGTGTTATAAGTGTAACTGTACTGTGTAAGGTATATTTATTAGATAGTGTTATAAGTGTAACTGTACTGTGTAAGGTATATTTATTAGACAGTGTTATTATAAGTGTAACTGTACGGTGTAAGGTATATTTATTAGATAGTGTTATTATAAGTGTAACTGCACTGTATAAGGTATATTTATTAGATAGTGTTATTATAAGTGTAACTGTACTGTGTAATGTATATTTATTAGATAGTGTTATTATAAGTGTAACTGTACTGTGTAAGGTATATAGACAGTGTTATTATAAGTGTAACTGTACTGTGTAAGGTATATTTATTAGATAGTGTTATTATAAGTGTAACTGTACTGTGTAAAGTATATCGGCTAGATTTAGAGTTTTGTCTGTAACGACCCGCGTAGCTAACGCTGGCTTTTTTTCCCCCGCACCTTTTAAATACCGCTGGTATTTATAGTTCACAGAAGGGCTGCGTTAGGCTCCAAAAAGGGAGCGTAGAGCATAATTTACCGCCACTGCAACTCTAAATACCAGCGGTGCTTATGGACGCGGCCAGCTTAAAAAACGTGCTCGTGCACGATTCCCCCATAGGAAACATTGGGGCAGTTTGAGATGAAAAAAAACCTAACACCTGCAAAAAAGCAGCGTTCAGCTCCTAACACAGCCCCATTGTTTCCTATGGGGAAACGCTTCCTAAGTCTGCACCTAACACCCTAACATGAACCCCGAGTCTAAACACCTCTAACCTTACACTTATTAACCCCTAATCTGCCGGCCCCGCTATCGCTGACCCCTGCATATTATTATTATTAACCCCGCAACCTACATTATAACTATGTACCCCTAATCTGCTGCCCCTAACATCGCCGACCCCTATATTATATTTATTAACCCCTAATCTGCCCCCCTCAACGTCGCCGACACCTACCTACACTTATTAACCCCTAATCTACCGACCGTACCTCGCCGCTACTATTATAAAGTTATTAACCCCTAATCCGTCTCACTCCCGCCTCAATAACCCTATAATAAATAGTATTAACCCCTAATCTGCCCTCCCTAACATCACCGACACCTAACTTCAAGTATTAACCCCTAATCTGCCGACCGGACCTCACTGCTACTATAATAAATGTATTAACCCCTAAAGCTAAGTCTAACCCTAACCCTAACACCCCCCTAAGTTAAATATAATTTTTATCTAATGAAATAAATTAACTCTTATTAAATAAATTATTCCTATTTAAAGCTAAATACTTACCTGTAAAATAAATCCTAATATAGCTACAATATAAATTATAATTATATTGTAGCTATTTTAGAATTAATATTTATTTTACAGGCAACTTTGTATTTATTTTAACCAGGTACAATAGCTATTAAATAGTTGATAACTATTTAATAGCTACCTAGTTAAAATAATTACAAAATTACCTGTTAAATAAATCCTAACCTAAGTTACAATTAAACCTAACACTACACTATCAATAAATTAATTAAATACAATACCTACAAATAAATACAATTAAATAAACTAACTAAAGGACAAAAAATAAAAAAGAACTAAGTTACAAAAAATAAAAAAATATTTACACTAAGTGCAGGGTTCATCTGTGAGGACCGCGATTGCAGTGAATAGAAGCAAGCGCAGGAACCGGCCTCTTCTCCTAACCGGAACCTCTTTCAGTGACGTCAGACGCCGCAAAAGCTCAGTCGGCCCCGCTCGAGGTGAATACCGAGCGAGGGGGGGAAAGATCTCACCCCACGAAGAAGTATCTGGTAAAGTACATGGCAGAATAAGTTGCTAAATAACATTTTATACAGTAAGAACACTTTGGAATATAAAAGAGAAAGTGTATAACTTTTGGCAGCTACATCCATATTTAATTGGCAGCTTGGTGGTATTTACTTAACGGAAGGTACACTATTGATAAAACTGACTCTGTTTCCTCACATTTATATATGGAGCAAAGACTTAACAATCTGCACGAATTGTAACAAATACATATACTGTCTAACATATATAGTGTTATTTCTTTAGAATTTTTAGACCTGTGGATGCTTTATTAATCATATAGAGTTTTATTATTTTAGGCTTTTAACAATAAGCATTGTATTTTTTGGGGAGACGTCCCTTTTATATGTACCATTTGTCTACATATGTGTTTTATTAAAACTTTTTACGTGGTGATACCTTTGGCTTTTCAGCGCCTCCCTTATTATCCGTTTTTAATCCTTGTAAATTTTATTAACCCCTAATCTGCCCCCCCCCCCAACGTCGCCGACACCTACTTACATTTATTAACCCCTAATCTGCCACCCCCAACGTCGCCGCTACTATATTAAAGTTATTAACCCCTAAACCTAAGTCTAAACCTAACCCTAACCCCCCTAAATTAAATATAATTTAAATTAAATGAAATACATTTAACATAATTAAATAAATTAATCCTATTTAAAACTAAATATTTACCTATAAAATAAACCCTAAGCTAGCTACAATATAACTAATAGTTACATTGTAGCTAGCTTAGGATTTATATTTATTTTACAGGCATCTTTGTATTTATTTTAACTAGGTGGAATAGTTATTAAATAGTTATTAACTATTTAATAACTACCTAGCTAAAATAAGTACAAAATTACCTGTAAAATAAATCCTAACCTAAGTTACAATTACACCTAACACTACAGTATCATTAAACTAATTACCCAAACTACCTACAATTATTTACAATTAAATTAAATAAACTAAATTACAACAAACCCCCACTAAATTACAGAAAAAAAGAATTACAAGAATTTTAAACTAATTACACCTAATCTAATCCCCCTAATAAAATAGAAAAGCCCCCCAAAATAATAAAATTTCCCTACCCTATACTAAATTACAAATAGCCCATAAAAGGGCCTTTTGCGGGGCATTGCCCCAAAGTAATCCGCTCTTTTACCTGTAAAAGAAAAATACAATACCCCCCAACATTAAAACCCACCACCCACACACCCCTACTCTAAAACCCACCCAATCCCCCCTTAAAAAAACACTAACCCCCTGAAGATCACCCTACCTTGAGCCATCTTCACCCAGCCGGGCACAAGTGGTCCTCCATACGGCAGAAGTCTTCATCCAATGGGGGCAGAAAAGGTCCTCCAGACGGCAGAAGGCTTCATCCAAGTGGCATCTTCTATCTTCATCCTTCCAGAGCGGAGCCATCTTCAATCCAGCCGACGCAGAGCCATCCTCTTCAAACGACGTCCTAACGAAGAATGAAGGTTCCTTTAAATGACGTCATCCAGGATGGCGTCCCTTGAATTCCGATTGGCTGATAGGATTCTATCAGCCAATCGGAATTAAGGTAGGAAAAATCCTATTGGCTGATTGGATCAGCCAATAGGATTGAGCTCGCATTCTATTGGCTGTTCCAATCAGCCAATAGAATGCGAGCTCAATCCTATTGGCTGATTGGATCAGCCAATAGGATTTTTCCTACCTTAATTCTTAATAGAATCCTATCAGCCAATCGGATTCAAGTGACACCATCTTGGATGACTTTGAGCGGTGCTGGTACCTCCCCTTGCTTTAACCCTGTTACCCAATGAGCTTTGAAGAGAAGTCTTCGGATCAACCGACCAGTAACCACGTCATAGATGAGGGACAAGCAGAGGGCTGCGATCAGCCAGTAATTGAGAGATGGTGTCTGGCATTGTTTGGGCTCTGTATGAGATGGAGCAACAGTGAATGCTGAGACCCATCCTGCGAGAGTGCTGTGGTAATTGTCCGCAAGCCCTCCCCTTGCAGTAGTTGAGAGACAGTGTCTGGTGTTGTTTTGGGCTTTGTGTGTAATGGAGCAACAGTGAATGCTGAGACCCATCCTGCGAGAGTGCCGTGGTAATTGCCCACAAGAAGCTCCTTGGTTTAACGGTAGGATCGTTTTGCTCATACTTACGCATTTGTATTCAACTGGACTAAGTTCACTTTGAACTACCAGTATACTGCTCCGCTGGGCAGTGCTGGGACCTCCCCTTGCTTTAAACCTGTTACCCAATGAGCATTAAAGAGAAGTCTTCGGATCAACAGACGAGTAACCATGTCATAGACGAAGGACAATCAGAAGGCTGCGATCGGCCAGTAGGTGAGAGACGGTGTCTGGCGTTGTTTGGGCTCTGTGTGCTGTGTGTAATGGAGCAACAGTGAATGCTGAGACCCATCCTGTGAGAGTTCCATGGTAATTGCCCACAAGAAGCTCCTTGATTCAACGGTAGGATCGTTTAGCTCATACTTACCCATTTGTATTCAACTGGACTAAGTTGTTTTGTGTGTAACAGGGGGCAGAGGGGGTGGGTCCCTGGAATTGGATGCACCTGTCCTTTATACCAACTGTGGATATATTCTCTTCTTTTTTTATATATTTCTTTTGGTATATGCTGGTTATACCGGACTTATATCCTTTACAGAATTCACCGTAAATTGTGTTATACTAATATAATTAGGTATAATGGAGAATGTACAGCAATAGTTATTCCTATTCATCAGCCACAGCACAAGCTAGTAATGCTCAGGAATGTGAACTTATATTCTCTACAGACAACAAGGTCTTGTCTTTAAGTGCTCTTTTTGATGCTATGGACAATTTGTTATCTAAAAAGGCTAAAACACAATGGGATATTTGGACTATGGATAGATATGTCAAAGCTGGCATGATTCCAAGGGGTCTCAGAATATTTAAGTTCCACACTTTTGATGTAAACCCTACTGATATTGAGTTTATTGATTCATGGAACAATGTATTATCTGAATGTTCTTCTAGGCTACTGTTACTGATTCAATATAATAGCAAATTGTTGGATAGCATTAGAAATGATATTGATACGTTACAACTAGAAATGAACAAGCGTAGTGCTGATTCAGATTTTGCTAAGTTTGATGCCATTTTGAAGAAATCCGTGGCAGAGGTTAAGGGCTCCATTTCTGAGAGACAAGTCATATTATGATTCAAAGTCAGTTTATATCTGGAACAAAACACAACGCACAAATTTTAGGAAAAATAACAACAATTCATCAATACGCAATAGGAATGCGTGCAGACGTAGAAGACAGTCAGCTAAATCAGTTTCTTTTTATGATAGTGAAGTGGGTTACTCTTCTGATGATATGAAACAGAAGGAAAATGTGGGCACGTATATTAAAACCCAGTACACATAATGTTAACGGGGGTAATGTTGAACAAGTAGTCAGACCTAAGGATTCTACATATTCCACATCAGGGAACTTGAATACTAAGGGGCCTATTTATCAATAACCTGTCCGCCTGCTCTGAGCACGATCAGGTTGATTGACACCTCCCTGCTGGCGGCCGATTACAAACAGTATATATGTTTCTATAGACGCTTTAGAGATTACATGCTACTTATATGGTCTGGAACCAGAGACCAGGCCATTTCTTTTGTTGAATGGCTGAATGACAACAGAATAGGTCTGCGCTTTATCTTTGAACATCAAGCATCTGAAATTAATATTCTAGATGTGGCCCTAATAGGTGATAATGGAAAATTATTTAAGGGTTTACCGCAAACCTATTTCAGGTAACACCCTGTTACATGCAACAAACTGCCATCCCAAGCATGTTCCGTACGCCATAGCAAAGGGCCATTTTGTTAGACTTAAGAGGAATTGTACAAAGCAAAGAGACTTTTTAGATGAAGCAAATGATTTGACTCGGGGGCTTTTAGACCAAGGCTGTTCCAGAAAGGATATTGATAAGGCCAGGTCAGAAGTAGACAAATGACCTAGAAATATGCTATTTAAAAACAAGGAGAGGAATACGAATAAAACAACATCGCACGTTTGTAACAGCCCATAGCATGCAGTATAACAATATCTGTAAGATTATTAGTAAACACTTTGGTCTGCTTTCTGCGGATGACAAATTAATGGATGTGGTTGATAGAGGTGTGAGATGCTCATACAAAAAGAGCCCTACTATAGGAAACATACTTTCTCCCTCACAACTCAAACCCTTACACTTCATCATCCGTGAAGTGACAAAGCATGACATCATTAATTCATCATCAGTGAAGCGACATATTATATAATGCATGACATCACTAATTTATCATCAGTGAAGTGACATATTATATAATGCATGACATCACTAAATTATAATCAGTGAAGTGACAAAGCATGACATTATTAATTCATCATCAGTGAAGCGACATATTATATAATGCATGACATCACTAATTTATCATCAGTGAAGCGACATATTATATAATGCATGACATCACTAATTTATCATCAGTGAAGCGACATATTATATAATGCATGACATCATTAATTCATCATCAGTGAAGCGACATATTATATAATGCATGACATCATTAATTCATCATCAGTGAAGCGACATATTATATAATGCATGACATCATTAATTCATCATCAGTGAAGCGACATATTATATAATGCATGACATCATTAATTCATCATCAGTGAAGCGACATATTATATAATGCATGACATCATTAATTCATCATCAGTGAAGCGACATATTATATAATGCATGACATCATTAATTCATCATCAGTGAAGCGACATATTATATAATGCATGACATCACTAATTTATCATCAGTGAAGTGACATATTATATAATGCATGACATCATTAATTCATCATCAGTGAAGCGACATATTATATAATGCATGACATCACTAATTTATCATCAGTGAAGCGACATATTATATAATGCATGACATCACTAATTTATCATCAGTGAAGCGACATATTATATAATGCATGACATCACTAATTTATCATCAGTGAAGTGACATAATATATAATGCATGACATCACTAAATTATAATCAGTGAAGTGACAAAGCATGACATTATTAATTCATCATCAGTGAAGCGACATATTATATAATGCATGACATCACTAATTCATCATCAGTGAAGCGACATATTATATAATGCATGCCATCATTAATTTATCATCAGTGAAGTGACATAATATATAATGCATGACATCACTAATTTATCATCAGTGAAGTGACATAATATATAATGCATGACATCACTAAATTATAATCAGTGAAGTGACAATATAATGCATGACATCACTCATTCATCATCATCAGTGAAGTGACAATATAATTCATGACATCACTAATTCATCATCAGTGAAGTGACATATGATATAATGCATGACATCACTAATTTATCATCAGTGAAGTGACAATAAAATGCATGACATCACTAATTCATCATCAGTGAAGTGACAATATAATGCATGACATCACTAATTCATCATCAATGAAATGACATATGACCTCACTAATCATATATCACATAAGCAGACATACCCCAGCCAGGGGCAAGTGCATACTGCTCTTTATTTTATTCTGTGGGGATTACTCTGATAACGATAAAGAGAGGGCCTCAGTGCACATGTAACTAATATTATTTTATTTCCCTTTTTAACACTGAATTGCCCTAATATGAAAACAGTATTTATTTTATTATATTAGACATTTGTCTCTGTTGCATCAGAAGAGCAGTTAAATGTAACAGAGGTTTAGCGTGTTTGTAAAGGTGACGTCCCTGTGACCCGTGTTATGTGGGGTGTGTAACTCTCTAGCAGTTTCAGCCATCTATCCTGCATTCTGTAATTGCACAAAATTACCATTTTCAAACTTGTTTACACAGTTTTCTTGCATGACAGAAATCTTTATAGTTTAAAGGGACATGAGACTCAAACTTTATCTTTTATAATTCAAATAGAGGATACAAAACAACTTTCCAATTTACAGTATTCCCTCACATTTGTGTAAATATTGTATTATATCTTTTCATGCGACAACACTGAAGAAATGACACTTTGTTACAATGTAAAGTAGTGAGTGTACAGCCTCTATAACAGTGTAAATATTTTATTATATCTTTTCATGTGACAACACTGAAGAAATGACACTTTGTTACAATGTAAAGTAGTGAGTGTACAGCCTCTATAACAGTGTAAATATTTTATTATATCTTTTCATGTGACAACACTGAAGAAATGACACTTTGTTAAAATGTAAAGTAGTGAGTGTACAGCCTGTATAACAGTGTAAATATGTTATTATATCTTTTCATGTCACAACACTGAAGAAATGACACTACAATGTAAAGTAGTGAGTGTACAGCCTGTATAACAGTGTAAATATTGTATTATGTCTTTTCATGTGACAACACTGAAGAAATGACACTTTGTTACAATGTAAAGTAGTGAGTGTACAGCCTGTATAACAGTGTAAATATTGTATTATATCTTTTCATGTGACAACACTGAAGAAATGACACTTTGTTACAATGTAAAGTAGTGAGTGTACAGCCTGTATAACAGTGTAAATATTTTATTATATCTTTTCATGTCACAACACTGAAGAAATGACACTTTACTACAATGTAAAGTAGTGAGTGTACAGCCTGTATAACAGTGTAAATATTGTATTATATCTTTTCATGTGACAACACTGAAGAAATGACACTTTGTTACAATGTAAAGTAGTGAGTGTACAGCCTGTATAACAGTGTAAATATTGTATTATATCTTTTCATGTGACAACACCGAAGAAATTACACTTTGTTACAATGTAAAGTAGTGAGTGTACAGCCTGTATAACAGTGTAAGTATTTATTATATCTTTTCATGTGACAACACTGAAGAAATGATACTTTGCTACAATGTAAAGTAGTGAGTGTACAGTCTGTATAACAGTGTAAATATTTTATTATATCTTTTCATGTGACAACACTGAAGAAATGACACTTTGTTACAATGTAAAGTAGTGAGTGTACAGCCTGTATAACAGTGTAAATATTGTATTATATCTTTTCATGTGACAACACTGAAGAAATGACACTTTGTTACAATGTAAAGTAGTGAGTGTACAGCCTGTATAACAGTGTAAATATTTTATTATATCTTTTCATGTGACAACACTGAAGAAATGACACTTTGCTACAATGTAAAGTAGTGAGTGTACAGCCTGTATAACAGTGTAAATATTTATTATATCTTTTCATGTGACAACACTGAAGAAATGACACTTTGTTACAATGTAAAGTAGTGAGTGTACAGCCTGTATAACAGTGTAAATATTTTATTATATATTTTCATGTGACAGCACTGAAGAAATGACACTTTGTTACAATGTAAAGTAGTGAGTGTACAGCCTGTATAACAGTGTAAATATTTTATTATATATTTTCATGTGACAACACTGAAGAAATGACACTTTGTTACAATGTAAAGTAGTGAGTGTACAGCCTGTATAACAGTGTAAATATTGTATTATATCTTTTCATGTGACAACACTGAAGAAATGACACTTTACTACAATGTAAAGTAGTGAGTGTACAGCCTGTATAACAGTGTAAATATTGTATTATATCTTTTCATGTGACAACACTGAAGAAATGACACTTTACTACAATGTAAAGTAGTGAGTGTACAGCCTGTATAACAGTGTAAATATTGTATTATATCTTTTCATGTGACAACACTGAAGAAATGACACTTTGTTACAATGTAAAGTAGTGAGTATACAGCCTGTATAACAGTGTAAATATTTTATTATATCTTTTCATGTGACAACACTGAAGAAATGACACTTTACTACAATGTAAAGTAGTGAGTATACAGCCTGTATAACAGTGTAAATATTTTATTATATCTCAACACTGAAGAAATGACACTTTACTACAATGTAAAGTAGTGAATGTACAGCCTGTATAACAGTGTAAATATTGTATTATATCTATTCATGTGACAACACTGAAGAAATTACACTTTGCAACAATGTAAAGTAGTGAGTGTACAGCCTGTATAACAGTGTAAGTATTTATTATATCTTTTAATGTGACAACACTGAAGAAATGACACTTTGTTACAATGTAAAGTAGTGAGTGTACAGCCTCTATAACAGTGTAAATATTTTATTATATCTTTTCATGTGACAACACTGAAGAAATGACACTTTGTTACAATGTAAAGTAGTGAGTGTACAGCCTGTATAACAGTGTAAATATGTTATTATATCTTTTCATGTCACAACACTGAAGAAATGACACTACAATGTAAAGTAGTGAGTGTACAGCCTGTATAACAGTGTAAATATTGTATTATGTCTTTTCATGTGACAACACTGAAGAAATGACACTTTGTTACAATGTAAAGTAGTGAGTGTACAGCCTGTATAACAGTGTAAATATTTTATTATATCTTTTCATGTGACAACACTGAAGAAATGACACTTTGTTACAATGTAAAGTAGTGAGTGTACAGCCTGTATAACAGTGTAAATATTGTATTATATCTTTTCATGTGACAACACTGAAGAAATGACACTTTGTTACAATGTAAAGTAGTGAGTGTACAGCCTGTGTAACAGTGTAAATATTTTATTATATCTTTTCATGTCACAACACTGAAGAAATGACACTTTACTACAATGTAAAGTAGTGAGTGTACAGCCTGTATAACAGTGTAAATATTGTATTATATCTTTTCATGTGACAACACTGAAGAAATGACACTTTGTTACAATGTAAAGTAGTGAGTGTACAGCCTGTATAACAGTGTAAATATTGTATTATATCTTTTCATGTGACAACACCGAAGAAATTACACTTTGTTACAATGTAAAGTAGTGAGTGTACAGTCTGTATAACAGTGTAAATATTTTATTATATCTTTTCATGTGACAACACTGAAAAAATGACACTTTGTTACAATGTAAAGTAGTGAGTGTACAGCCTGTATAACAGTGTAAATATTGTATTATGTCTTTTCATGTTACAACACTGAAGAAATGACACTTTGTTACAATGTAAAGTAGTGAGTGTACAGCCTGTATAACAGTGTAAATATTGTATTATATCTTTTCATGTGACAACACTGAAGAAATGACACTTTGTTACAATGTAAAGTAGTGAGTGTACAGCCTGTATAACAGTGTAAATATTTATTATATCTTTTCATGTGACAACACTGAAGAAATGACACTTTGTTACAATGTAAAGTAGTGAGTGTACAGCCTGTATAACAGTGTAAATATTTTATTATATATTTTCATGTGACAGCACTGAAGAAATGACACTTTGTTACAATGTAAAGTAGTGAGTGTACAGCCTGTATAACAGTGTAAATATTTTATTATATATTTTCATGTGACAACACTGAAGAAATGACACTTTGTTACAATGTAAAGTAGTGAGTGTACAGCCTGTATAACAGTGTAAATATTGTATTATATCTTTTCATGTGACAACACTGAAGAAATGACACTTTACTACAATGTAAAGTAGTGAGTGTACAGCCTGTATAACAGTGTAAATATTGTATTATATCTTTTCATGTGACAACACTGAAGAAATGACACTTTACTACAATGTAAAGTAGTGAGTGTACAGCCTGTATAACAGTGTAAATATTGTATTATATCTTTTCATGTGACAACACTGAAGAAATGACACTTTGTTACAATGTAAAGTAGTGAGTATACAGCCTGTATAACAGTGTAAATATTTTATTATATCTCAACACTGAAGAAATGACACTTTACTACAATGTAAAGTAGTGAATGTACAGCCTGTATAACAGTGTAAATATTTTATTATATCTATTCATGTGACAACACTGAAGAAATTACACTTTGCAACAATGTAAAGTAGTGAGTGTACAGCCTGTATAACAGTGTAAGTATTTATTATATCTTTTAATGTGACAACACTGAAGAAATGACACTTTGTTACAATGTAAAGTAGTGAGTGTACAGCCTGTATAACAGTGTAAATATTTTATTATATCTTTTCATTTGACAACACTGAAGAAATTACACTTTGCTACAATGTAAAGTAGTGAGTGTACAGCCTGTATAACAGTGTAAATATTGTATTATGTCTTTTTATGTGACAACACTGAAGAAATGACACTTTGTTACAATGTAAAGTAGTGAGTGTACAGCCTGTATAACAGTGTAAATATTTTATTATATCTTTTCATTTGACAACACTGAAGAAATTACACTTTGCTACAATGTAAATTAGTGAGTGTACAGCCTGTATAACAGTGTAAATATTGTATTATGTCTTTTTATGTGACAACACTGAAGAAATGACACTTTGTTACAATGTAAAGTAGTGAGTGTACAGCCTGTATAACAGTGTAAATATTTTATTATATCTTTTCATTTGACAACACTGAAGAAATTACACTTTGCTACAATGTAAAGTAGTGAGTGTACAGCCTGTATAACAGTGTAAATATTGTATTATGTCTTTTTATGTGACAACACTGAAGAAATGACACTTTGTTACAATGTAAAGTAGTGAGTGTACAGCCTGTATAACAGTGTAAATATTTTATTATATCTTTTCATTTGACAACACTGAAGAAATTACACTTTACTACAATGTAAAGTAGTGAGTGTACAGTCTGTATAACAGTGTAAATATTTATTATATCTTTTCATGTGACAACACTGAAGAAATGACACTTTGTTACAATGTAAAGTAGTGAGTGTACAGCCTGTATAACAGTGTAAATATTTTATTATATCTTTTCATGTGACAACACTGAAGAAATTACACTTTGTTACAATGTAAAGTAGTGAGTGTACAGTCTGTATAACAGTGTAAATTTGCTGTCCCCTCAAAATAACTCAACACACAGCCCTTAATGTCTAAATCATTGGCAATAAACGTGAGTACACCCCTAGGTGGAAATGTCCAAATTGGGCCCATTAGCCCTTTTCAATCCCCGGTGTCATGTGGCTCATTAGTGTTACAAGGTCTCAGGTGTGCCCCAAATGTTACAACAAATGGAGCTTGATGCCAACGAATGGAGCTTGATGCCCCTTGTTTCTGGTGAGCCTGCAGACTCGCCAGAAACAGCAGTTATGAAGCAGAGGTCACAAAGACCGCTGCTCCATAACCTGTCCGCCTGCTCTGAGCAGGCGGACAGACATCGCCGGAAATCAACCCGATTGAGTACGATTGGGTTGATTGACACCCCCCTGCTGGTGGCCTATTGGCCGTGAGTCTGTAGGGGGCGGCATTGCACCAGCAGCTCTTGTGACGTATTGCTCGCCGTATTCAGCGAGGTCTGGCGGACCTGATCCGCACGGTCGGATCAGGTCCGACAGACCTTGATAAATAGAGGCCAAAGCCCCTATTTAAAATAAACGTGAAGCCCCTCTATTTTAACTGCACTCTGTTAATTTCAGACTATCTAATAATTGATATTTTTATTTGTTGTTGTAACATTTGGGGCATTGTGGGAAGGACGGGGAAGGGATTTATAGCATATTTAGTGTAAAAAAGTGCCTTATCTACCCTAATATAGGGCAATACAGGACACAGTTCCTAAATAGAGGCTCTTACATTTACCTAATATCGTAGATTTTCCCCTCCTCCTCATATGTGATAGACAACCTAAAATCAGCAACACTGAAGTACTTTATACAAGTCACAGTTACAGAGTTGTGCTTTTAACTATTTTTGTGGGGCAACCTCAAACGGAAGGTGGGGGAGCGCTAGGTCTCTAACATCCACCAGCTCTATGATGTCGTCATGGAGGAGTGGAAGAGGACTCCAGTGGCAACCTGTGAAGTTCTGGTGAACACCATGCCCAAGAGGGTTAAGGCAGTGCTGGAAAATAATGGTGGCCACACAAAATATTGACACGTTTAGACAGTTAAGACATTAATTGGTGTGTGTTGAGTTATTTTGAGGGGACAGCACATTTACACTGTTATACAGGCTGTACACTCACTACTTTACACTGTTATACAGGCTGTACACTCACTACTTTACACTGTTATATAGGCTGTACACTCACTACTTTACACTGTTATACAGGCTGTACACTCACTACTTTACACTGTTATACAGGCTGTACACTCACTACTTTACACTGTTATACAGGCTGTACACTCACTACTTTACACTGTTATACAGGCTGTACACTCACTACTTTACACTGTTATATAGGCTGTACACTCACTACTTTACACTGTTATACAGGCTGTACACTCACTACTTTACACTGTTATATAGGCTGTACACTCACTACTTTACACTGTTATACAGGCTGTACACTCACTACTTTACACTGTTATACAGGCTGTACACTCACTACTTTACACTGTTATATAGGCTGTACACTCACTACTTTACACTGTTATACAGGCTGTACACTCACTACTTTACAGCGCTACGGAATTTGGCCCAGCGCTACGGAATTTAGCCCAGCGCTACGGAATTTAGCCCAGCGCTATGGAATTTAGCCCAGCGCTACGGAATTTGGCGGCGCTATACAAATAAATAATAATAATAATAATAATTGTAGCTAATTGTCATTTCTTTAGAGTTGTTGCATGAAAAGATATAATACAATATTTACAACAATGTGAGGGGTGTACTCAGTTTTGTGAGATACTGTACTTCTATGATCACATTTGCTTGTCTCATTGTATTCTTTGTTGAAGAGATACCTATGTAGGTAGCATACTTTTGGATCACTATATGACAGCTTCCTTGCAGGAATACTTCTGAGCACTAGAGGGCAGCAGTATCTGCACAATGTATTATGCTAAAACCATGCTTACAAAACTGCTAGAAAAATAAAGGTCTCAAGTCCCATTAAAGTGAGACTGTACTGTAAAATGTGTCCCAATGACTTGTTATATTAGCTGCAAAGTACTGTAAAATGTGTCCCAATAACTTGTTATATTAGCTGCAAAGTACTGTAAAATGTGTCCCAATGACTTGTTATATTAGCTGCAAAGTACTGTAAAATGTGTCCCAATGACTTGTTATATTAGCTGCAAAGTACTGTAAAATGTGTCCCAATGACTTGTTATATTAGCTGTAAAGTACTGTAAAATGTGTCCCAATAACTTGTTATATTAGCTGCAAAGTACTGTAAAATGTGTCCCAATAACTTGTTATATTAGCTGCAAAGTACTGTAAAATGTGTCCCAATGACTTGTTATATTACCTGCAAAGTACTGTAAAATGTGTCCCAATGACTTGTTATATTAGCTGCAAAGTACTGTAAAATGTGTCCCAATAACTTGTTATATTAGCTGCAAAGTACTGTAAAATGTGTCCCAATGACTTGTTATATTAGCTGCATAGTACTGTAAAATGTGTCCCAATGACTTGTTATATTAGCTGCAAAGTACTGTAAAATGTGTCCCAATGACTTGTTATGTTAGCTGCAAAGTACTGTAAAATGTGTCCCAATGACTTGTTATATTAGCTGCAAAGTACTGTAAAATGTGTCCCAATGACTTGTTATATTAGCTGCAAAGTACTGTAAAATGTGTCCCAATGACTTGTTATATTAGCTGCAAAGTACTGTAAAATGTGTCCCAATGACTTATTATATTAGCTGTAAAGTACTGTAAAATGTGTCCCAATTACTTGTTATATTAGCTGTAAAGTACTGTAAAATGTGTCCCAATGACTTGTTATATTAGCTGTAAAGTACTGTAAAATGTGTCCCAATGATTTGTTATATTAGCTGCAAAGTACTGTAAAATGTGTCCCAATGACTTGTTATATTACCTGCAAAGTACTGTAAAATGTGTCCCAATGACTTGTTATATTAGCTGCAAAGTACTGTAAAATGTGTCCCAATGACTTGTTATATTAGCTGTAAAGTACTGTAAAATGTGTCCCAATGACTTGTTATATTAGCTGCAAAGTACTGTAAAATGTGTCCCAATGACTTGTTATATTACCTGCAAAGTACTGTAAAATGTGTCCCAATGACTTGTTATATTACCTGCAAAGTACTGTAAAATGTGTCCCAATGACTTGTTATATTACCTGCAAAGTACTGTAAAATGTGTCCCAATGACTTGTTATATTACCTGCAAAGTACTGTAAAATGTGTCCCAATGACTTGTTATATTAGCTGCAAAGTACTGTAAAATGTGTCCCAATAACTTGTTATATTACCTGCAAAGTACTGTAAAATGTGTCCCAATGACTTGTTATATTAGCTGCAAAGTACTGTAAAATGTATCCCAATAACTTGTTATATTAGCTACAAAGTACTGTAAAATGTGTCCCAATGACTTGTTATATTAGCTGCAAAGTACTGTAAAATGTGTCCCAATGACTTGTTATATTAGCTACAAAGTACTGTAAAATGTGTCCCAATAACTTGTTATATTACCTGCAAAGTACTGTAAAATGTGTCCCAATGACTTGTTATATTAGCTGCAAAGTACTGTAAAATGTGTCGCAATGACTTGTTATATTACCTGCAAAGTACTGTAAAATGTGTCCCAATGACTTGTTATATTAGCTGTAAAGTACTGTAAAATGTGTCCCAATAACTTGTTATATTAGCTGCAAAGTACTGTAAAATGTGTCCCAATGACTTGTTATATTAGCTGCAAAGTACTGTAAAATGTGTCCCAATGACTTGTTATATTACCTGCAAAGTACTGTAAAATGTGTCCCAATGACTTGTTATATTAGCTGCAAAGTACTGTAAAATGTGTCCCAATGACTTGTTATATTAGCTGTAAAGTACTGTAAAATGTGTCCCAATGATTTGTTATATTAGCTGCAAAGTACTGTAAAATGTGTCCCAATGACTTGTTATATTAGCTGTAAAGTACTGTAAAATGTGTCCCAATGACTTGTTATATTAGCTGCAAAGTACTGTAAAATGTGTCCCAATGACTTGTTATATTAGCTGCAAAGTACTGTAAAATGTGTCCCAATGACTTGTTATATTAGCTGCAAAGTACTGTAAAATGTGTCCCAATGACTTGTTATATTAGCTGCAAAGTACTGTAAAATGTATCCCAATAACTTGTTATATTAGCTACAAAGTACTGTAAAATGTGTCCCAATGACTTGTTATATTAGCTGCAAAGTACTGTAAAATGTGTCCCAATGACTTGTTATATTAGCTACAAAGTACTGTAAAATGTGTCCCAATGACTTGTTATATTAGCTGCAAAGTACTGTAAAATGTGTCCCAATGACTATTAGCTGCAAAGTACTGTAAAATGTGTCCCAATGACTATTAGCTGCAAAGTACTGTAAAATGTGTCCCAATGACTTGTTATATTAGCTGCAAAGTACTGTAAAATGTGTGCCAATGACTTGTTATATTAGCTGCAAAGTACTGTAAAATGTGTCCCAATGACTTGTTATATTAGCTGCAAAGTACTGTAAAATGTGTCCCAATGACTTTTTATATTAGCTGCAAAGTACTGTAAAATGTGTCCCAATGACTTGTTATATTAGCTGCAAAGTACTGTAAAATGTGTCCCAATGACTTGTTATATTAGCTGCAAAGTACTGTAAAATGTGTCCCAATGACTTGTTATATTAGCTGCAAAGTACTGTAAAATGTGTCCCAATGACTTGTTATATTACCTGCAAAGTACTGTAAAATGTGTCCCAATGACTTGTTATATTACCTGCAAAGTACTGTAAAATGTGTCCCAATGACTTGTTATATTAGCTGCAAAGTACTGTAAAATGTGTCCCAATGACTTGTTATATTACCTGCAAAGTACTGTAAAATGTGTCCCAATGACTTGTTATATTAGCTGCAAAGTACTGTAAAATGTGTCCCAATGACTTGTTATATTAGCTGCAAAGTACTTTTTAAATGTGTCCCAATGACTTGTTATATTAGCTGCAAAGTACTGTAAAATGTGTCCCAATGACTTGTTATATTAGCTGCAAAGTACTGTAAAATGTGTCGCAATGACTTGTTATATTACCTGCAAAGTACTGTAAAATGTGTCCCAATGACTTGTTATATTAGCTGTAAAGTACTGTAAAATGTGTCCCAATAACTTGTTATATTACCTGCAAAGTACTGTAAAATGTGTCCCAATGACTTGTTATATTAGCTGTAAAGTACTGTAAAATGTGTCCCAATGACTTGTTATGTTAGCTGCAAAGTACTGTAAAATGTGTCCCAATGACTTGTTATATTAGCTGCAAAGTACTGTAAAATGTGTCCCAATGACTTGTTATATTAGCTGCAAAGTACTGTAAAATGTGTCCCAATGACTTGTTATATTAGCTACAAAGTACTGTTAAATGTGTCCCAATGACTTATTAGCTGCAAAGTACTGTAAAATGTGTCCCAATGACTTGTTATATTAGCTGCAAAGTACTGTAAAATGTGTCCCAATGACTTGCTATATTAGCTGCAAAGTACTGTAAAATGTGTCCCAATGACTTGTTATATTAGCTGCAAAGTACTGTAAAATGTGTCCCAATGACTTGTTATATTAGCTGCAAAGTACTGTAAAATGTGTCCCAATGACTTGTTATATTAGCTGCAAAGTACTGTAAAATGTGTGCCAATGACTTGTTATATTAGCTGCAAAGTACTGTAAAATGTGTCCCAATGACTATTAGCTGCAAAGTACTGTAAAATGTGTCCCAATGACTTATTAGCTGCAAAGTACTGTAAAATGTGTCCCAATGACTTATTAGCTGCAAAGTACTGTAAAATGTGTCCCAATGACTTGTTATATTAGCAGCAAAGTACTGTAAAATGTGTCCCAATGACTTGTTATATTAGCAGCAAAGTACTGTAAAATGTGTCCCAATGACTTATTAGCTGCAAAGTACTGTAAAATGTGTCCCAATGACTTGTTATATTAGCAGCAAAGTACTGTAAAATGTGTCCCAATGACTTGTTATATTAGCTGAAAAGTACTGTAAAATGTGTCCCAATGACTTGTTATATTAGCTGCAAAGTACTGTAAAATGTGTCCCAATGACTTGTTATATTAGCTGCAAAGTACTGTAAAATGTGTCCCAATGACTTGTTATATTAGCTGCAAAGTACTGTAAAATGTGTCCCAATGACTTGTTATATTAGCTGCAAAGTACTGTAAAATGTGTCCCAATGACTTGCTATATTAGCTGCAAAGTACTGTAAAATGTGTCCCAATGACTTGTTATATTAGCTGCAAAGTACTGTAAAATGTGTCCCAATGACTTGTTATATTAGCTGCAAAGTACTGTAAAATGTGTCCCAATAACTTGTTATATTAGCTGCAAAGTACTGTAAAATGTGTCCCAATGACTTGTTATATTAGCTGCAAAGTACTGTAAAATGTGTCCCAATGACTTGTTATAGTAGCTGTAAAGTACTGTAAAATGTGTCCCAATGACTTGTTATATTAGCTGCAAAGTACTGTAAAATGTGTCCCAATGACTTGTTATATTAGCTGCAAAGTACAGTAAAATGTGTCCCAATGACTTGTTATGTTAGCTGCAAAGTACTGTAAAATGTGTCCCAATGACTTGTTATATTAGCTGCAAAGTATTAAATGTGTCCCAATGACTTGTTATATTAGCTGCAAAGTACTGTAAAATGTGTCCCAATGACTTGTTATATTAGCTGTAAAGTACTGTAAAATGTGTCCCAATGACTTGTTATATTAGCTGTAAAGTACTGTAAAATGTGTCCCAATGACTTGTTATATTAGCTGTAAAGTACTGTAAAATGTGTCTTAATGACTTGTTATATTAGCTGCAAAGTACTGTAAAATGTGTCCCAATGACTTGTTATATTAGCTGTAAAGTACTGTAAAATGTGTCCCAATGACTTGTTATATTAGCTGCAAAGTACTGTAAAATGTGTCCCAATGACTTGTTATATTACCTGCAAAGTACTGTAAAATGTGTCCCAATGACTTGTTATATTAGCTGCAAAGTACTGTAAAATGTGTCCCAATGATTTGTTATATTAGCTGCAAAGTACTGTAAAATGTGTCCCAATGACTTGTTATATTAGCTGCAAAGTACTGTAAAATGTGTCCCAATGACTTGTTATAGTAGCTGCAAAGTACTGTAAAATGTGTCCCAATGACTTGCTATATTAGCTGTAAAGTACTGTAAAATGTGTCCCAATGACTTGTTATGTTAGCTGCAAAGTACTGTAAAATGTGTCCCAATGACTTGTTATGTTAGCTGCAAAGTACTGTAAAATGTGTCCCAATGACTTGTTATATTAGCTGCAAAGTACTGTAAAATGTGTCCCAATGACTATTAGCTGCAAAGTACTGTAAAATGTGTCCCAATGACTTGTTATATTAGCTGCAAAGTACTGTAAAATGTGTCCCAATGACTATTAGCTGCAAAGTACTGTAAAATGTGTCCCAATGACTTGTTATATTAGCTGTAAAGTACTGTAAAATGTGTCCCAATGACTTGTTATATTAGCTGCAAAGTACTGTAAAATGTGTCCCAATGACTTGTTATATTAGCTGCAAAGTACTGTAAAATGTGTCCCAATGACTTGTTATATTAGCTGCAAAGTACTGTAAAATGTGTCCCAATGACTTGTTATATTAGCTGCAAAGTACTGTAAAATGTGTCCCAATGACTTGTTATATTAGCTGCAAAGTACTGTAAAATGTGTCCCAATGACTTGCTATATTAGCTGCAAAGTACTGTAAAATGTGTCCCAATGACTTGTTATAGTAGCTGCAAAGTACTGTAAAATGTGTCCCAATGACTTGTTATATTAGCTGCAAAGTACTGTAAAATGTGTCCCAATGACTTGTTATAGTAGCTGCAAAGTACTGTAAAATGTGTCCCAATGACTTGTTATATTAGCTGCAAAGTACTGTAAAATGTGTCCCAATGACTTGTTATATTAGCTGCAAAGTACTGTAAAATGTGTCCCAATGACTTGTTATATTAGCTGCAAAGTACTGTAAAATGTGTCCCAATGACTTGTTATATTAGCTGCAAAGTACTGTAAAATGTGTCCCAATGACTTGTTATATTAGCTGCAAAGTACTGTAAAATGTGTCCCAATGACTTGCTATATTAGCTGTAAAGTACTGTAAAATGTGTCCCAATGACTTGCTATATTAGCTGCAAAGTACTGTAAAATGTGTCCCAATGATTTGTTATATTAGCTGCAAAGTACTGTAAAATGTGTCCCAATGACTTGTTATATTAGCTGCAAAGTACTGTAAAATGTGTCCCAATGATTTGTTATATTAGCTGCAAAGTACTGTAAAATGTGTCCCAATGACTTGTTATATTAGCTGCAAAGTACTGTAAAATGTGTCCCAATGACTTGTTATATTAGCTGCAAAGTACTGTAAAATGTGTCCCAATGACTTTTTATATTAGCTGCAAAGTACTGTAAAATGTGTCCCAATGACTTGTTATGTTAGCTGCAAAGTACTGTAAAATGTGTCCCAATGACTTGTTATATTAGCTGCAAAGTACTGTAAAATGTGTCCCAATGACTTGTTATATTAGCTGCAAAGTACTGTAAAATGTGTCCCAATGACTTGTTATGTTAGCTGCAAAGTACTGTAAAATGTGTCCCAATGACTTGTTATATTAGCTGCAAAGTACTGTAAAATGTGTCCCAATGACTTGTTATATTAGCTGCAAAGTACTGTAAAATGTGTCCCAATGACTTATTAGCTGTAAAGTACTGTAAAATGTGTCCCAATGACTTGTTATATTACCTGCAAAGTTTTAAATGTAAGGAAGCTTGCTCCATTATGGTTTATTTTTTGCTTATTGAAACAGCCGCCTATTGGTCTCAAGATTACGGCCTTTCAAATGGGAAATGGCAGAGCTCCTAAACTTTTCTCTGTATATAGACAAAGCCCAATACTTAGATACTGATATTGTCCTTAAATATGGCGGAATAAAGGAACAAATCAGCTTTTTCTATTGCATGAATAAATCAAGGGAACAAAACTTGTAATTGTAAGTACATTTTGATTGACAATAAAAGTAACTGGGAACACATTAAGGGGATACAGACATACAGAAGTGTCCCTTTAATGCCCCTCTGATTGAGACCGCTGTATGTGCTCCAGCTGTCTCTGACACGTCAGACTTGCCCCCATCAGAGTGCCGATGGACAAGTCAGTGGGAGCAGGACATGAGTGTCAGGCTGTTCCGTATCCTCAGTCACTGAGGTCGTCTCTCTGCAGGGAACATCTCAGTTTTCAGATCCTTCCCATACAGCTGTGGAAATCCCTGGATCCTGGTTACAGCCCCCCTGGTCAATACACACACAACACAAGACAAAAGACAATTTGCTCTTGTCAGAATGTGTCTTGTCTCCTGTGACAAACCTCAGTGACACAGGCACAAATCAACAAACGTTTGACCCCAAACAGTGTGAGCTAAGGCTTATTATCCGCCCCCCTCCCCAGCAACACAGCCCAACAATAGGATTTAATAGCACTTTGGTCACTTCCAAGAACCTATTACATCCAAGTCTTTGTGATCTGCGGCTGCACTGACCCATCTATACTATGGGGGAATCTATTTACCGAATCTGGGAAATCAAGCCCATGAAGTGCATGGAAATTCCACCTCTGTCTGCTATTGTCAGACACAAACTTGTTTATTACAGATGATTTTGTCTTCTGTACTGATGGATCAGGAATTCGCAGAAGGGAACATTAAACGCAGGCATTTGAAATAGGCCCCTGCATTTATTAATTTTATATTGGGGGTAATTAAAAAAATAAAATAATTTACTTATTTATTTTTGAAAACATAGGAACCAGAGTCCTTTTATATAGAAAGATTCTCCCCGAGTTTTAACAGCTACAAGCGCTCACTAAAGACTGTACTATTCAGGGATGCATAAAACCTACACTAACCTTTCCTAACTCCACTGCTTTCCCCTTAACTCTTTAGAATGTAAGCCTATGGGCCCAGCTGTTTGTAGATCACCTTCATAAGAGCTGACTACAACAGTGCAACTCTCGGCAGGGCCCTCTACCCGTTTGATCCCTATAAATGTTATCCCGTATACCACCTATGTTTATAGCGCTGCGGAATCTGTTGGCGCTCTACAAATACCTGATAATAATAATAATATAGCAGATGCCTTTTCTATTTGTCACCAAGTACCAAGATGATAAGCTCTCTGATAGCAGACTGTACGATATCTGTGCCAAATACAGTTTTATTGGTATGACACTGTTACTGGACAGGATCTCAGCCTCACAGGAACGTAAGTGGCATCTCAGTTTATGCCATCTGATCATGCAGTCAACTCCCCACTGGGCTGTGCTTTATTCTTCTTCAAGAAGGATTTTTATTTCTTCTTCCTCATTAATAAATATGCATGTGGCTTCGGAGCTGACTTTCTGGGTATAATTTTACCTCACACTGGAGCAGTTTGGAATCTCATGTCCTGGTCACATTGTTACCAAGTGTGCAAGGGCTTAACTAGACCTGACTGGGCCCAGGACAAAGGGTAGGGCCCCCATTTCAACAACTACTTTTTTTGGCTATTTGGAATCAGCACCATCTAAGCCAACAGCCACATAAGAGAAAGAGGAGCTGATTCCTTCCTGCTTAGTCTGTGCCACAGAATATTCACAGTCTTCCTGTACAAATATGGTGGCACGTTCTTCTCTGTGATGGCCATCTTGTTAACCTGCCATCATAATTATAAATACAATGTGATTACAAAACTCATCATTGTGATATGGTAAAAAAGTTAAACTGTCTGTCGCTTGACTCTAGCCGCTCTCTTCACCTCTCTTGTCTATAACCTGAGAACCCCCCGCGCTACCTGAGCAGTATGTGCACACCTGCTCCCCCTATAACTTAATGTCCGCTTATTCCAGGCTACTCTACATTCCCCGTTACAACAAGGAAGCTGGTCGGTCGGCGTTCTCATTCAAAGCTCCTCAACTGTGGAATAACCATCAAATCCTCCAGAAACCTAACGTTCTGGAAAAGAGAAATCTATCTTTACAAACAAATCAGTAACTAGTACAATATGTATTGCTGTCACTTCCCAGGATATTCTTAAAATCTCAAAGTATTTTTCTCTTGGTAAACATTTTATACATAAATAAAGGCAAATCCATACAGTCTCAGTGGGGTACACAGAGGGGCCTGACAGCAGGACCCCTCTAGTGACATCAGTACTGATTTCAGCCCCATATGGGCCCTTTAGATGGGTCAGACCAGGGGGCCAATAAAGTGTCAGACGGACATGATCCGCTGTAGTGGATCATGTCCCCCTGATATTGTTTATGTTGTCGTCACACGCTGTCGGCATTTAACATTGCACAAGCAGTTCTGGTGAACTGCTTGTGCAATGCCGCCCCAGGCAGATTTGCGGCCAATTGACCACTAGCAGGGGGTGTCAATCACCCTGATCGGATTGATTGCTGCCCGCCGCCTCTTAAGACCGCTGCTTCTTAACTTCTGTTTCCGGCAAGCCTAAAAGATCGCGAGGAAACAGGTGCATTCAGGGCCCTTAGGGACACTGAACCCACATTTTTTCTTTCATGATTCAGATAGAGCATGCAATTTTAAGCAACTATCTAATTTAAATTTAATGCTATTATCAATTTTTCTTCATTCGCTTTCTATCTTTATTTGAAAAGCAAGAGTGTAATTTTTAGAAGCCGGCCCATTTTTGGTTCACAACCTGGGTTGTGCTTGCTGATTGGACAGCACCAATAAACAAGTGCTGTCCAGAGTCTGAACCAAAAATTGACTGGCTACTTAGCTTAGATGCCTTCATTTTCAAATTAAGATAGCAAGAGAACAAAAACAAATTGATAATAGGGGTAAATTAGAAAGGTGTTTAAAATGGCATGCTCTATCTGAATCATGAAAGAAACAAAAATTGGGTTTAGTATCCCTTTAATAAATCGACCCCCAGGTCTAAGATCTCTGAGGGCCCTGTAATTACGCTCCTGCATGTGTACCTGTGAGTCTCTAAGTTTAGATAGTGTGAAATCATTCTGTAATGGTAAATACTCTGTGGCTGATTTATTAAAGTACGGACGGACATGATACGATGTAGCATATCATGTCCACCGCACATCGATAAATGCTGACAGCATACGCTGCCAGCATTTATCATTGCACAAGCAGTTCTGGTGAAAAAAAAAAGCTGTCAAAAAGCCGCGCACCATGTACGGGGTGATAAGCAGCGGACTGTTGTTAACTAACAGTCATCGATCTCACTGCTCTTCGGCTTTTTCACAGATTTATTTGCATACTGTCACTAAACACAGCCACTATACTAAACTGTTTAACCGCTCCTGGACCCCGTCGCAACTAAATAAAGTTATTAACCCCTAAACCCCTGGCCTCCCACATCACTAGCACTTACTAAACCTATTAACTCCTAAACCGCCAGCCCCCCACATCGCCATAAACTAAATTAAACTATTAACCCCTAAACCTAACAACCTGCTAACTTTATATTAAATATTAACTCATCCCTATCTTATAATAAATTTAAACTTACCTTTAGATTTAAATTAAACTATATTAAACTATTAATTAACCTACCTTAATATTATACTAAAATTACATTAAACTACAAATTAAAATACCTTTATTATACTAGTCCTAAAGCCCGTTCACACGGGCCATTTTTTGCAGTACAGTGGTCCGACTCCTTGCGCTCTCTCCCTCCCCCTCAATTTTGCTCTCTCTCTCCCCCCTCTCTTTTACTATCTCTCCCACCCCTCTTTTGTGCGCTCTCCCCCTCTTTTTGTGCTCTCTCTTGGTCCACCTCTATTTTGCTCTCTCTACCCCCTCTCTTTGGCTCTCTCTATCCCCCCTCTCTTTTGCTCTCTCTACCCCCTCTCTTTGGCTCTCTCTATCCCCCCTCTTTTTTGCTCTCTCTCCCCTCTCTTTTGCTTTTCCCCCTCTCTTTTTGCTCCCTCTCTCCCCCCTCTCTTTTGCTTTCTCTCCCCTCTCTCTTTTGCTCTCTCCCCCCTCTCTTTTGTGCTCTCTCTCTCCCCCTCTCTTTTGCTCTCTCTTCCCCCTCTCTTTTGCGCTCTCTCCCCCCTCTCTTTTGCGCTCTCTCTCCCCCATCTCTTTTGTGCTCTCTCTCCCCTTCTTTTTTGTGCTCTCTCTCTCCCCTCTCTTTTGTGCTCTCTCTCTCCCCCCTCTCTTTTGTGCTCTCTCTCCCCTTCTTTTTTGTGCTCTCTCTCTCCCCTCTCTTTTTTGCGCTCTCTCCCCTCTCTCTTTTGCGCTCTCTCCCCCTCTCTTTTGCGCTCTCTCAAGCCCCCTCTCTTTTGTGCTCTCTCTCCCCCCTCTCTTTTGTGCTCTATCTCTCCCCCTCTCTTTTGTGCTCTCTCTCTCCCCCTCTCTTTTGCGCTCTCTCTCTCCCCCCTCTCTTTTGCGCTCTCTCTCTCTTCCCCCTCTCTATTGCACTCTCTCTCTCCCTCTCTTTTGCTCTGTCTCTCTCCCCATCCCTCTCTTTTGCTCTTTCTCTCCCTCTCTTTTGCGCTCTCTCTCTCCCACCTCTCTTTTGCGCTCTCTCTCTCCCCCTCTCTTTTGCACTCTCTCCCCCCCTCTCTTTTGCTCTCTCTCCCCCCTCTCTTTTGCTCTTTCTCCCCTTCTCTTTTGTGCTCTCTCTCTCCCCTTCTCTTTTGCGCTGTCTCCCCCCTCTCTTTTGCGCTCTATCCCCCTCTCTTTTGCACTCTCTCCCCCTCTCTTTTGCGCTCTCTCTCTCCCCCCTCTCTTTTGCGCTCTCTCTCCCTCCTCTCTTTTGCACTCTCTCTCTCCCCCCTCTCTTTTGTGCTCTCTCTCTCCCCTCTCTTTTGTGCTCTCTCTCTCCCCCTCTCTTTTATGCTCTCTCCCCCCTCTCTTTTGCAATCTCTCCCCACTCTCTTTTGCGCTCTCTCTCTCCCCCCTCTCTTTTGCGCTCTCTCTCTCTTCCCCCTCTCTTTTGCGCTCTCTCTCTCCCCCTCTCTTTTGCGCTGTCTCTCTCCCCATCCTTCTCTTTTGCTCTTTCTCCCCCTCTCTTTTGCGCTCTCTCTCTCTCCCACCTCTCTTTTGCGCTCTCTCTCCCCCCTCTCTTTTGCGTGCTCTCACCCCCTCTCTTTTGCGCTCTCTCTCTCCCACCTCTCATTTGCACTCGCTCTCTCCCTCTCTCTTTTGCTCTCTCTCTCCCCCCTCTCTTTTGCACTCTCTCACTCCCCCCTCTCTCTCCCCCTCTCTTTTGCGCTCTCTCTCTCCCCCTCTCTTTTGCTCTCTCTCTCTCTCTCTCTCTCTCTCTCCCTCTCCCCCTCTCTTTTGCTCTCTCCCCCTCTCTTTTGCGCTCTCTCTCTCCCCCTCTCTTTTGCGCTCTCTCTCTCCCCCTCTCTTTTGCGCTCTCTCTCTCCCCCTCTCTTTTGCACTCTCTCTCCCCCCTCTCTTTTGCGCTCTCTCTCCCCCTCTCTTTTGCACTCTCTCCCACCTCTCTTTTGCTCTCTCTCCATACCTCTCTTTTGCTCTCTCTCCATCCCTCTCTTTTGCAATCTCTCCCCACTCTCTTTTGTGCTCTCTCTCTCCCCCTCTCTTTTGCGCTCTCTCTCTCTTCCCCCTCTCTTTTGCGCTCTCTCTCTCCCCCTCTCTTTTGCGCTCTCTCTCTCTTCCCCCTCTCTTTTGCGCTCTCTCTCTCCCCCTCTGTTTTGCGCTGTCTCTCTCCCCATCCTTCTCTTTTGCTCTTTCTCCCCCTCTCTTTTGCGCTCTCTCTCTCTCCCACCTCTCTTTTGCGCTCTCTCTCCCCCTCTCTTTTGCGCTCTCTCTCCCCCTCTCTTTTGCACTCTCTCCCACCTCTCTTTTGCTCTCTCTCCATACCTCTCTTTTGCTCTCTCTCCATCCCTCTCTTTTGCAATCTCTCCCCACTCTCTTTTGTGCTCTCTCTCTCCCCCTCTCTTTTGCGCTCTCTCTCTCTTCCCCCTCTCTTTTGCGCTCTCTCTCTCCCCCTCTCTTTTGCGCTCTCTCTCTCTTCCCCCTCTCTTTTGCGCTCTCTCTCTCCCCCTCTGTTTTGCGCTGTCTCTCTCCCCATCCTTCTCTTTTGCTCTTTCTCCCCCTCTCTTTTGCGCTCTCTCTCTCTCCCACCTCTCTTTTGCGCTCTCTCTCCCCCCTCTCTTTTGCGTGGTCTCACCCCCTCTCTTTTGCGCTCTCTCTCTCCCACCTCTCATTTGCACTCTCTCACTCCCCCCTCTCTCTCCCCCCTCTCTTTTGCTCTCTCTCCCCCTCTCTTTTGCGCTCTCTCTCTCCCCCTCTCTTTTGCTCTCTCTCTCTCCCTCTCCCCCTCTCTTTTGCTCTCTACCCCTCTCTTTTGCGCTCTCTCTCTCCCCCTCTCTTTTGCGCTCTCTCTCTCCCCCTCTCTTTTGCACTCTCTCTCCCCCCTCTCTTTTGCGCTCTCTCCCCCCTCTCTTTTGCGCTCTCTCTCCCCCTCTCTTTTGCACTCTCTCCCACCTCTCTTTTGCTCTCTCTCCATACCTCTCTTTTGCTCTCTCTCCATCCCTCTCTTTTGCTCTCTCTCTTTCCCCCTCTTATTTTCTCTATCTCCCCTCTCTTGCTCTTTCCCATCTATTTTGTTCTTTCCCTCTCTCTTTCTATCTCTCTCCCCTTCTGTTTCTTCTTCTCTCCCCTCTATCCCTCTTGCGCGCGTGCGGTACAGCCATGTCCGACCACGCCTCCGTTGCGCCTTTTACGCCCGGTCATGCCCACTTTCGCCCGCACCGGCTTTTCAGGTAGGGACTCTAAGGCCAAGTGTGTTTGTCCTTGCGCGCAGTCTCTACTGCGCATGACAGCTTCGGACAAACACACTTGACCTTTTATTATATAGGATATTTAAACACCTAACCCTACTCAAATAATTTAAATCTACAATAAAAAATTACAAAGTTACAAAAAACTAACAACTAAGTTACAAAAAATAACAAACACTAAAACACAAAATAAAAAATAAATTATCAAAGATTTAAACTAATTACACCTGGGGGGCGGAGCCAACCGCCTAAGAGATCGGTCGCACATTACAGGAGCTCCAGCTCTTACTTCAGAAGATTAAGCCAAAATTATGCTTTGAGAAATACTATCACTGTTTTATTGATCGCCTCTGCACGCTTTCTGCATAAGACGTTTGCCTAAATGGGCTTGAACAGCCTAACAGCATATTTCAGCTTCTTTGGATCTCACCACGTGGCTTGGCAGTGAGAGAGATATAACAAGCCTCTCACTTACGAACAAGGTGGCTCACTCACTGTCTACATCTAATCTATGGATCGATATTGTTAAGGCTTCCCTAGCAGTGCTCCTAATTACTATATTAATACCCTCCCGAGGAACATGGCGGCTGTGGAGGATTGGGAGGCTACAGCTTTTGGCTTTATAGAAGCCTCCTTCCAGCTTCTAGAGGTGCTTTTGACAAAGACACACGTAGAGAAAACCCGCAATAGACTGCCTGCTAGCCAAGCCGTACAACGATGCGGAACACATAAGGAGGGAGTGCACTCACTGGGCACAGCCACTGACAAATCTATTGCCGAGGCAGAAGCAATGCAGCAGAGCGTACAACTAGTCCTGCAGAGCCCGGCACAAGAATGGCGGGCGATAGCCCGGCAGAAAATCTACTCCTACCTTGCCCCAGTAGCGCCCTACTTCAGCGGTAGCAGCAGTGGTCCGGGAGTGACTTTGGGATCTCACTGGCAGGCCAACATACAAGCAATGTACTCAGATCTTCTAGCGAAGATGTTGGGTGAGCTCAAGTGCATCAATAGTACCGTGAGGCTCCTCTACCTATTTACCTTGTCAGACTTGCCTTCTAAGCCTCTCACGATGAAACAATCTGGAATAGGCTAAACCGGTTAACTACATCGCAGTTGTCTTCATGGCTGAGTACCTGTTTGGTGATCTGTGTGATTATCGCATCTGGACACGGACATAATATTTGACAGCTTGTTTATGTATTTTAACCGCCACTGTATTCTGTTGCTATGCTATACTCTGTTTTAATACTTACTAGCTAAGTTATCTGGTGTGTTG
This sequence comes from Bombina bombina, assembly GCF_027579735.1. Classification (NCBI taxonomy): domain Eukaryota; kingdom Metazoa; phylum Chordata; class Amphibia; order Anura; family Bombinatoridae; genus Bombina; species Bombina bombina. Next base: position 19,401,143 of record NC_069503.1, on the reverse strand, counting down.
TACACAATATTTGTACACACTAGTGATAGATAGGGATGGGAAGGCTTTTCTAACACAGGGCCCAACATTTCTCCCATACAGTTCAGTTTTGTGTTTAAGTTGTTCATAGCTTATCTACACCCATGGAGATATTAATGGAAATTACTTGTAATACTATTCCTATGCACTCCCGTGTATAGTTTAATGGGACTAGATTATCACCTCTCTAGTTTTTTCCTAGCCCTTTAGGAGACCTACATTTCCAGGCTCCTCATTGTTTAATTGTATTTGCTGGGATATAAATAGAACTTCACACTTTATGTATATGCATGGAGTATAGATAAAGTTTGTCTACATGACATCTTGCTGCCAGCGGCCGGGGCAGCGTGATGCCTATATTTTATAACTACATAGTTTCATAGCATTGTTTTGGACATAGCCTTGCACCATAATGTAAATTGTCGTACATAAGTATTGTTCTTATCCTTTGCTTCATGTTGAAGTTCTGAACATGTTTTCAGTATTCCAACTGCAATTGTATAAAAATGACAAATATTTGTGATCTCAGTATTAACTGTATTTGAGGGTATATACGGGGGTGCTGCAACCATATCACTCACTAATTTCTATTTTATGGGCGGATTTCCAGTACCCCAGGATGACCTGTTTTCTAACGCAGGCTGGACCTGCGATTGTATTTAGCTGTACAATTTCTCATCCCTATATTTAGTTCTAGTTAGGCATCACCCTTGTTATTTGCACCATCTTACACTCTTGGGTTTCAACGAGCAGAATATAGCCTCCACTCATACCTGATTAGTCTCCCACATAGATGTAATGCTTTGCTCTATTGCAACCTGTTCATTCTAAGTCAAGATACAGTAGCTTATGTTACAACACACGAACAAAGGCACCACTAGGGCTATAAGACTGAGGCAATATGTAGAACAACTACCATCATATGTACAAGACACAATGCAAGTACTGCAAAGACTAGAGAATCTAACTCTAAACGACTCCACTTGGCTAGTCACAACTGATGTAGAGTCCCTTTATACTTCTATTAACCACCAACAGGGTATACAAGCCACAAAATACTTTTTAGAAAGGTACTCTGAAGAAAACAAAGAACATGACAGCTTTATTCTTAAATTGTTAGATTTTGTACTGACCTACAATTTCTTTACATTTGATGGCCAATTCTATCTACAGACAAGGGGCACTGCCATGGGCACCACCTGTGCACCCACTTATGCCAACCTGTTTTTAGGCTGGTGGGAGAAAGAATTTGTATTTACAGAAAGCAATCAAAAATACACCGACTGTATCCCTTTGTGGATAAGGTTCATAGATGATATACTCTTTATCTGGGAAGGCACACATAGTGATCTATTAAATTTCCTAAAACATCTAAATCAAAATGATTTAAACATCAAATTAACTCATGAAGAAAGTCTGACAAAAATAAACTTTCTGGATATAACAATTAACAAAAAAAGTGATGGCAATGTGACCACCGACCTGTATAGGAAACCTACAGCGGCAAACAGTTTGCTACACAGTACTAGTGCTCATGCTCCAAGCACTATGAAAAGCTTACCAACAGGAGAGTTTTTAAGGCTACGCAGAAACTGCTCTGAGGACCAGGTATTTAATGACAGGGCAAAAGAATTGGAGGAGAGACTATGGAGAAGAGGATACAGTAAAAGAAGCACAAAGAAAGCCAAATATAGAGCTTTACACACTCCAAGACACGACCTCCTTTTCAAAAAATACAAGAACAGCTCTAATGTACCCAGGCTGATAATGACATACAACAGCCAAACACCACAAATCCTCAATATTGTACAGAAACACTGGAATATCCTTATGATGGACCCAACATTAAAAACCATCTTAGGAGATAGGCCTTCAGTTGGATATAGAAGGACGAAAAACATAAAAGACCTAGGCCTAGATTTGGAGTTTGGCGGTAAAAGGGCTGTTAACGCTCCGCAGGCTTTTTTCTGGCCGCACCATAAAATTAACTCTGGTATCGAGAGTTCAAAAAAATGCTGCGTTAGGCTCCAAAAAAGGAGCGTAGAGCATTTTTACCGCAAATGCAACTCTCGATACCAGAGTTGCTTACGGACGCGGCCAGCCTCAAAAACGTGCTCGTGCACGATTCTCCCATAGGAAACAATGGGGCTGTTTGAGCTGAAAAAAAAACCTAACACCTGCAAAAAAGCAGCGTTCAGCTCCTAACGCAGCCCCATTGTTTCCTATGGGGAAACACTTCCTACGTCTGCACCTAACACTCTAACATGTACCCCGAGTCTAAACACCCCTAACCTTACACTTATTAACCCCTAATCTGCCGCCCCCGCTATCGCTGACCCCTGCATTATATTATTAACCCCTAATCTTCCGCTCCGTAAACCGCCGCAACTTACATTATCCCTATGTACCCCTAATCTGCTGCCCCTAACACCGCCGACCCCTATATTATATTTATTAACCCCTAACCTGCCCCCCACAACGTCGCCGCCAGCTACTTACAATAGTTAACCCCTAATCTGCCGAGCGGACCTGAGCGCTACTATAATAAAGTTATTAACCCCTAATCCGCCTCACTAACCCTATCATAAATAGTATTAACCCCTAATCTGCCCTCCCTAACATCGCCGACACCTAACTTCAATTATTAACCCCTAATCTGACGACCGGAGCTCACCGCTATTCTAATAAATGGATTAACCCCTAAAGCTAAGTCTAACCCTAACACTAACACCCCCCTAACTTAAATATAATTTACATCTAACGAAATTAATTATCTCTTATTAAATAAATTATTCCTATTTAAAGCTAAATACTTACCTGTAAAAGAAATCCTAATATAGCTACAATATAAATTATAATTACATTGTAGCTATTTTAGGAATAATATTTATTTTACAGGCAACTTTGTAATTATTTTAACCAGGTACAATAGCTATTAAATAGTTAAGAACTATTTAATAGCTACCTAGTTAAAATAATAACAAAATTACCTGTAAAATAAATCCTAACCTAAGTTATAATTAAACCTAACACTACCCTATCAATAAATTAATTAAATAAAATACCTACAATTACCTACAATAAAACCTAACACTACACTATCAATAAATAAATTAAATACAATAGCTACAAATAACTACAATGAAATAAACTAACTAAAGTACAAAAAATAAAAAAGAACTAAGTTACAAAAAATAAAAAAATATTTACAAACATCAGAAAAATATTACAACAATTTTAAACTAATTACACCTCCTCTAAGCCCCCTAATAAAATAACAAAGACCCCCAAAATAAAAAAATTCCCTACCCTATTCTAAATTAATAGAGTTAAAAGCTCTTTTACCTTACCAGCCCTGAACAGGGCCCTTTGCGGGGCATGCCCCAAGAAAATCAGCTCTTTTGCCTGTAAAAAAAAACATACAATACCCCCCCCCCAACATTACAACCCACCACCCACATACCCCTAATCTAACCCAAACCCCCCTTAAATAAACCTAACACTAGCCCCTGAAGATCTTCCTACCTTGTCTTCACCATCCAGGTTCACCGATCTGTCCTGGCATCCGGTGCTGAAGAGGTCCAGAAGAGGCTCCAAAGTCTTCCTCCTATCCGGCAAGAAGAGGACATCCGGACCGGCAAACATCTTCTTCCAAGCGGCATCTTCAATCTTCTTCCATCCGGTGCGGAGCGGGTCCATCTTGAAGCAGCCGACGCGGATCCATCCTCTTCTTCCGGTGTCTCCCGACGAATGACGGTTCCTTTAAGGGACGTCATCCAAGATGGCGTCCCTCGAATTCCGATTGGCTGATAGGATTCTATCAGCCAATCGGAATTAAGGTAGGAATATTCTGATTGGCTGATGGAATCAGCCAATCAGAATCAAGTTCAATCCGATTGGCCGATCCAATCAGCCAATCAGATTGAGCTCGCATTCTATTGGCTGATCGGAACAGCCAATAGAATGCGAGCTCAATCTGATTGGCTGATTGGATCAGCCAATCGGATTGAACTTGATTCTGATTGGCTGATTCCATCAGCCAATCAGAATATTCCTACCTTAATTCCGATTGGCTGATAGAATCCTATCAGCCAATCGGAATTCGAGGGACGCCATCTTGGATGACGTCCCTTAAAGGAACCGTCATTCGTCGGGAGACACCGGAAGAAGAGGATGGATCCGCGTCGGCTGCTTCAAGATGGACCCGCTCCGCACCGGATGGAAGAAGATTGAAGATGCCGCTTGGAAGAAGATGTTTGCCGGTCCGGATGTCCTCTTCTTGCCGGATAGGAGGAAGACTTTGGAGCCTCTTCTGGACCTCTTCAGCACCGGATGCCAGGACAGATCGGTGAACCTGGATGGTGAAGACAAGGTAGGAAGATCTTCAGGGGCTAGTGTTAGGTTTATTTAAGGGGGGTTTGGGTTAGATTAGGGGTATGTGGGTGGTGGGTTGTAATGTTGGGGGGGGGGTATTGTATGTTTTTTTTTACAGGCAAAAGAGCTGATTTTCTTGGGGCATGCCCCGCAAAGGGCCCTGTTCAGGGCTGGTAAGGTAAAAGAGCTTTTAACTCTATTAATTTAGAATAGGGTAGGGAATTTTTTTATTTTGGGGGTCTTTGTTATTTTATTAGGGGGCTTAGAGGAGGTGTAATTAGTTTAAAATTGTTGTAATATTTTTCTGATGTTTGTAAATATTTTTTTATTTTTTGTAACTTAGTTCTTTTTTATTTTTTGTACTTTAGTTAGTTTATTTCATTGTAGTTATTTGTAGCTATTGTATTTAATTTATTTATTGATAGTGTAGTGTTAGGTTTTATTGTAGGTAATTGTAGGTATTTTATTTAATTAATTTATTGATAGGGTAGTGTTAGGTTTAATTATAACTTAGGTTAGGATTTATTTTACAGGTAATTTTGTTATTATTTTAACTAGGTAGCTATTAAATAGTTCTTAACTATTTAATAGCTATTGTACCTGGTTAAAATAATTACAAAGTTGCCTGTAAAATAAATATTAATCCTAAAATAGCTACAATGTAATTATAATTTATATTGTAGCTATATTAGGATTTCTTTTACAGGTAAGTATTTAGCTTTAAATAGGAATAATTTATTTAATAAGAGATAATTAATTTCGTTAGATGTAAATTATATTTAAGTTAGGGGGGTGTTAGTGTTAGTGTTAGACTTAGCTTTAGGGGTTAATCCATTTATTAGAATAGCGGTGAGCTCCGGTCGTCAGATTAGGGTTTAATAATTGAAGTTAGGTGTCGGCGATGTTAGGGAGGGCAGATTAGGGGTTAATACTATTTATGATAGGGTTAGTGAGGCGGATTAGGGGTTAATAACTTTATTATAGTAGCGGTGCGGTCCGCTCGGCAGATTAGGGGTTAATAAGTGTAGGCAGGTGTCGGCGACGTTGAGGGGGGCAGATTAGGGGTTAATAAATATAATATAGGGGTCGGCGGTGTTAGGGGCAGCAGATTAGGGGTACATAAGGATAACGTAGGTGGCGGCGCTTTGCGGTCGGCAGATTAGGGGTTAATTATTGTAAGTAGCTGGCGGCGACGTTGTGGGGGGCAGGTTAGGGGTTAATAAATATAATACAGGGGTCGGCGGTGTTAGGGGCAGCAGATTAGGGGTACATAAGTATAACGTAGGTGGCGGTCGGCAGATTAGGGGTTAAAAAATTTTAATCGAGTGGCGGCGATGTGGGGGGACCTCGGTTTAGGGGTACATAGGTAGTTTATGGGTGTTAGTGTACTTTAGGGTACAGTAGTTAAGAGCTTTATGAACCGGCGTTAGCCCAGAAAGCTCTTAACTCCTGCTTTTTTTCTGCGGCTGGAGTTTTGTCGTTAGAGCTCTAACGCTCACTTCAGAAACGACTCTAAATACCGGCGTTAGGAAGATCCCATTGAAAAGATAGGATACGCAATTGACGTAAGGGGATCTGCGGTATGGAAAAGTCGCGGCTGAAAAGTGAGCGTTAGACCCTTACCTACACGACTCCAAATACCGGCGGTAGCCTAAAACCAGCGTTAGGAGCCTCTAACGCTGGTTTTCACGGCTACCGCCGAACTCCAAATCTAGGCCCTAGTAACTAGTAGCCACTTCCAAAAGAAGAAAACCACAACTGCATTCAAACCAGGAGCACACAAATGTGGCAACTGTAGCACATGTAAATACATGCGCAATACAGATACTATCACAGACAGGTTCGGCAAGAAACACAGCATCAAAAGATACATCAGTTGCAATACAGAGAGTGTAATTTATGTACTGTACTGTACATGCAATTTGTACTATGTAGGAATGACCTCAAGGAAATTACATCTGAGATTAATGGAGCATTTAAGGAATATTAAAAACGCAGCGAAAGATAAGGAAGAGATGAAATCCATAACTAGTGTAGCTGCACATTTCTTAAAATTCCATAATTCAAACCAAAATGACCTGCAATGCTGGGGTATAGAAAAAGTCAGTTTAGGAATGAGAGGAGGAAACTTAGAATCAGCTCTATTGAAAGCTGAAAGTCGGTGGATCTATTTATTGAACTCAGTTCAACCTCATGGGTTAAATGAGCAGAACAACTATTATATTTTTCTGTAATTAGCACCGGTGTAACAGTATAAAGAACTATAGAAACTCTATACAAATAGTGGGGGTACAACCTATCTGACCTAATAATTATTATACAGAGATATTAATGTGAAATTGGAACACATGACATAACAAAGTAAAAAAACAAAAAACATAATAAGATTGAATGACAATAAGAACAAAATATTATATAAGTCATTCTAACTCAACAATAAATCTTCACCCCTTTCCCACATAAATAAATCATCTGCACATCTTCCTCACAGACGTCAAGAGCACACACATTTATTAAAGGTCACAGGTCACCCAATCTTCACAGGATTCAACCATACAACCTAGGCACAGAAGAGTTTAAGTGCACACTCACACTGAAATAGCACAAACCAAATCACTACAATTAGTAGAGCATGAACCTGATAATACAAGCCAGGACACCTTTGTCACTAAAAAAGAGAAAACACATACAACACAAGGATTTAATGGAATAAATAACACAATTCACAAACAAAAGATATTGGTGTTTTTTTAATATGTCACGTACACACTTAGGGTGAATTAAAGATCATCCACACTTGTTTCAAAAACCACGCTTATATATGTATAGTTGAAAGCAGAAATGTAGTGTTATGTCATATTTGTGACTATTCAATAAATAGGATACAACAAATAATAAGTCAAAATAATCAGAACAAAAGTTGTGAGTGACTAGAAGAAAGTACCCCTATAATCTATTTATACAGTAAGAATATGTTAAAAACCATCCAAGCTGTAATTAGAACAACAGTCCAAGATATAACCTACATACAATGTAGTGACAGCTCGCTAAACCCCAGCATAACATTGCAACTACCAACAGTAAAAACTGATTTGTATACGAAGCTGTCATTCAACAAATGGTGACCAATCAGCACAAAATAGATGAAGGCGGGACTTCGGTTTCACCGGTATATACCCCCAAACAATCGGCGGCTCGCCGCCTTTGACAAAGCCCGGAGGGGCGAAACTAGTCAGGAGTCTATGTGAGCGTTTGGGCGCTCCAATTTTAACTGCCTACACTTCATGTCAAATTAGACACATGACGACTATAGCTATACTTAGTTAATTTGTTGAACAGTCTGGGTTGTGCCAGACTTAGCCAGGGTTTAATATATTTAGTACTTAGGTATTTAGCCTAACATTTACCCTTAGACTATACCCGAGAGGATTTGCTATATAGAAAGCTCAGTAAACGCATTGGCAGTTTAAATTCATTAATAGTGATATCTGTAATAAGAAGCAGACTGAACCAAAGGCTGTGTGAACAACGTAACTCTGTTCTCCTAAGGCTCCGTGAATAGCGTATACAGAGCCAAACACAACTGTGTCCCAAGAGACAACAGAGAGAAAATATTTCCTTACAATTAAAACACTGCCTAAAAAACTAAAGAGGCATATACAGCCTAAGATATACAATACTGACATTGGCAATATAGGTATTTGTTCTCTAGAAAATAAAGATACGGGCAAGTGAATGTTTATAAACACATACAGAGGAAAATAGAAATTGTGCTCTTTTGGGGAATTGCAGAGAAAGTTACGTCTTTAAAAACGCTTAATAAAAATAGTGTAATAACAATTATAACAGACAGCGTTTCAAGACTTTGCAGGATATCTGAGTTGCGCTTAAATTAAAATCACCTGTTAGAACGCGAATTCACACATTTTAGTGTAAGAATTTTCTGGCAACTCTAGAATATAAAATCCACAGAGCGCTTTAGTTAACACTACTGTATCAAACAGAAAAACTGCAATTGCTGTTCTATAAACAAACAACAACTCTCAGGTATAACAACCAGAGAGGGTTTATAAAGAATTATTACTGGCTGACAGTACATATACTGGGATTACCAGGGTACCCAAATAATTATATAGAGAATGTATGTTATAAGATTGATTTAACATACACTGTGTTGTGGGACCCATTTGTCTAAGTATAGCACAGCCAAAATAGTATTATTCTGGGGGTACAAAGATAAACATTACAGGCCATTGATATTACAGTCCTCCACCCAAGAGAATATATACAGTCTAATCACATGAAAGTGCTAGTGTCGATTTTAATTTGTGTGTTACCCTTATTTTAAGCGCAATTCATAATAAAAGTTATATTTTATTTCTACCCGGTCTGGATAAACTGCCTCAAAGTCTAGGCTAAGAGTGCTTATATGTGCATACTTTCAGGAGATATCCACATCTTTGTGAGAGTCTTCTTTGTCTTTTTGGAAAAGATACAGTAGCTTATCTCATCCTTTTTAGCAGTGTGCGACTCTCTGATATATCTCATTTAACATACTTATCTTCCCACCTTCTCCCCCCCATGTAAATATGCCCCCCCTTTTGTGGGAGGGATAACTACGCAGTTTCTCTTACCTATACCGCATTCTAGATAGTATACCACACTTAGCCACCATACTATATTATTTGACTTTCTAAATGGCGCCTTCATTTTTGATACCATTTGAATTTTTTATCCTCTCAGCTATTTATCGCACCTTAATTACTGCACAATACCTGCATACTTTAGCATAATATTTGAGCAGTTGACTGGAGCTTACAGTGTTAATATCTCATGGCACACTAAATGTTAACCTATTCTAGATTCCCTTCAATTACTCATTTTCCTCCTCTAGAGTTTATAACAAGTACCAAGGGGTGCAGGAATTGTACCCAGTGATCAACGAGGAAACATCTTGTATCTTGTGTTTTGTGTGTTCTTCAAATAATAATAGAAAAAAGGTTCCAGACCTTTCCATAATATTGCCTATGTTGTAAATCTTACCTTTTAAGATGGAAGCAGTATAATTGAAATGCTCTGTATTATACTATCTTGCATAAGTTGTATTGGTTTTCGCACGACCTCAATAAAAATCTTTAAAAAAAAAAAAAAAAAACTAATTACACCTAATCTAAGAGCCCTATGAAAATAAAAAAGCCCCCCCCCAAATAAAAAAACATTATCTACAATAAACTACAAATAGCCCTTAAAAGGCCCTTTTGCGGGGCATTGCCCCAAAGAAATCAGCTCTTTTACCTGTAAATAAAAAATACAAATACCCCCCCAACAGTAAAACCCACCACCCACACAACCAACCCCCCCAAATAAAAACCTAACTAAAAAAACCTAAGCTCCCCATTGCCCTGAAAATGGCATTTGGATGGGCATTGCCCTTAAAAGAGCATTAAGCTCTATTACTGCCCAAACCCTAATCTAAAACTAAAACCCACCCAATAAACCCCTGAAGATCCACTTACAGTTTTGAAGATCCAACATCCATCCTAAAAGAAGCCGGGAGAAGTCCTCATCGAAGCCCGCAGAAGTCTTCATCCAAGCCCGCAGAAGTCTTCACCTTCGGCTCCACCTTCAAGACATCCGACGCGGAGCATCCTCTTCGTTCGACGTCTTCTTGAACAATGAATGTTCCTTTAAATGACGTCATCCAAGATGACATCCCTTAGATTTCGATTGGCTGATAGAATTAAGGTTGAAAAAATCGGATTGAGCTCGCATTCTATTGGCTATTCCAATCAGCCAATAGAATGCGAGCTCAATCCTAATGACTGATTAGATCAGCCAGTAGGATGAAAGCTCAATCCTATTGGCTGATTGCAACAGCCAATAGGATTTTTTCAACCTTAATTCCGATTGGCTGATAGAATTCTAACAGCCAATCGGAATCTAAGGAACACCATCTTGGACCTCATTGGATGTAACTTAGTTGTTAGTTTTTTGTAACTTTGTAATATTTTATTGTAGATTTAAATTATTTGAGTAGGGTTAGGTGTTTAAATATATAATATAGTTAATTTAATTTGTAGTTTAATGTAATTTTAGTTTAATAGTTAGGGTAGATTAATTATTAGTTTAATATAGTTTAATGTAATTTTAGTATAATATTTAGGGTAGGTTAATTAATGGTTTAATATAGTTTAATGTAATTTTAGTATAATAGTTAGGGTAGGTTAATTAATAGTTTAATATAGTTTAATTTAAATCTAAAGGTAAGTTTACATTTATTATAAGATAGGGATGAGTTAATATTTAATATAAAGTTAGCGGGTTGTTAGGTTTAGGGGTTAATAGGTTAATTTAGTTTATGGTGATGTGGGGGGCTGGTGGTTTAGGGGTTAATAGGTTTAGTAAGTGCTAGTGATGTGGGAGGCCAGGGAACTTGAATCTGATTGGCTGATTCAATCAGCCAATCAGATTTTTCCTACCTTAATTCCGATTGGCTGATAGAATCCTATCAGCCAATCGGAATTCGAGGGACGCCATCTTGGATGACGTCATTTAAAGGAACCTTCATTCGGCGAGTAGGCGTCGTGGAAGAAGGATGGATTTGCGTCGGCTGGAAGAAGATGGCTCCGGATGAAGATAGAATATGCCGCTTGGATGAAGATGTCTACCGGTCCGGATGTCCTCTTCTGCCCGGATAGGATGAAGACTTCTGCCGCTCCGGATGTCCTCTTTTGGTCCATCGGTGCCCGGCTGGGTGAACACGACTCAAGGTAGGGAGATCTTCAGGGGGGTAGGGTTAGGTTTATTTAAGGGGGGTTTGGGTTAGAGTAGGAGTATGTGGGTGGTGGGTTGTAATGTTGGGGGGTGGTATTGTGTTTTTTTTTACAGGCAAAAGAGCTGATTTCTTTAGGGCATGCCCCGCAAAAAGCCCTTTTAAGGGCTGGTAATAGAGCTGTTAACTTTTTTAATTTAGATTAGGGTAGGGTATTTTTTTATTTTGGGGGCTTTGTTATTTTATTAGTGGGCTTAGAGTAGGTGTAATTAGCTTAAAATTCTTGTAATCTTTTTTTATTTTTTGTAATTTAGTGGGTTTTTTTTTTGTAATTTAGTTTAGTTTATTTAATTGTAGGTAATTGTAGGTACTTGTAGTTAATTGATTTAATTTATATATTGATAGTGTAGTGTTAGGTTTAATTGTAACTTAGGTTAGGATTTATTTTACAGGTAATTTTGTAATTATTTTAACTAGGTAGCTATTAAATAGTAAATAATTATTTAATAGCTATTGTACCTAGTTTAAATAAATACAAAGTTGCCTGTAAAATAAAAATAAATCCTAAAATAGCTACAATATAATTATTATTTATATTGTAGCTATATTAGGGTTTATTTTACAGGTAAGTATTTAGCTTTAAATAGGAAGACTTTAGTTAATAATATTTATTTTATTTTGTTAGATGAAAATTATATTTAACTTAGGGGGGTGTTAGGGTTAGGGTTAGACTTAGCTTTAGGGGTTAATACATTTATTAGAGTAGCGGCGAGGTCCGGTCGGCAGATTAGGGGTTAATAAGTGTAGGTAAGGTAGCGGTGACGTTGGGGGGGCAGATTAGGGTTAATAAATATAATATAGGTGTCGGCGATGTTAGGGACAGCAGATTAGGGGTACATAGGGATAATGTAGGTTGCGGCAAGTCCGTAGCGGCAGATTAGGGGTTAATAATATACAGCAGGTGTCAGCGATAGTGGGGGCGGAATATTAGGGGTTAATAAGTGTAAGTTTAAGGGTGTTTAGACTCGGGGTTCATGTTAGGGTGTTAGGTGCAGACTTAGAAAGTGTTTCCCCATAGGAAACAAAGGGGCTGCGTTAGGAGCTGAACGCTGCTTTTTTGCAGGTGTTAGGTTTTTTTTCAGCTCAAACTGCCCCATTGTTTCCTATGGGGGAATCGTGCACGAGCACGTTTTTCCAGCTAGCCGCTACCATAAGCAACGCTGGTATTGAGAGTTGAAGTGGCGGTAAATATGCCTGTACGCTCCCTTTTTGGAGCCTAACGCAGCCCTTCAGAGAACTCTAAATACCAGCGTTGTTTAGAAGCAGCGCTAGAAAAAAAAGACGCGTAGCTAACGCACCCCTTTGGCCGCAAAACTCTAAATCTAGGTGTATATTTCCCCAGTTATTAGCAGACAGTCTCTATCTATATTTCCCCAGTTATTAGCAGACAGTCTCTATCTATATTTCCCCAGTTATTAGCAGACAGTCTCTATCTATATCTCCCCAGTTATTAGCAGACAGTCTCTATCTATATTTCCCCAGTTATTAGCAGACAGTCTCTATCTATATTTCCCCCGATTATTAGCAGACAGTCTCTATCTATATTACCCCAGTTATAAGCAGAAAGTCCCTATCTATATTACCCCAGTTATTAGCTGACAGTCCCTATCTATATTACCCCAGTTATTAGCTGGCAGTCTCTATCTATATTTCCCCAGTTATTAGCTGACAGTCCCTATCTATATTACCCCAGTTATTAGCTGACAGTCCCTATCTATATTACCCCAGTTATTAGCTGACAGTCTCTATCTATATTACCCCAGTTATTAGCAGACAGTCCCTATCTATATTACCCCAGTTATTAGCTGGCAGTCTCTATCTATATTTCCCCAGTTATTAGCTGACAGTCCCTATCTATATTACCCCAGTTATTAGCTGACAGTCCCTATCTATATTACCCCAGTTATTAGCAGACATTACCTATCTATATTACCCCAGTTATTAGCAGACAGTCCCTATCTATATTACCCCAGATATTAGCAGACAGTCTCTATCTATATTATGCCAGTTATTAGCAGACAGTCCCTATATATATTACCCCAGTTATTAGCTGACAGTCTCTATCTATATTTCCCCAGTTATTAGCAGACAGTCTCTATCTATATTACCCCAGTTATTAGCAGACAGTCTCTATCTATATTTCCCCAGTTATTAGCAGACAGTCAATATCTATATTACCCCAATTATTAGCAGACAGTCTCTATCTATATTACCCCAGTAATTAGCAGACTGTCTCTATCTATATTTGCCCAGTTATTAGCAGACAGTCCCTATCTATATTACCCCAGTTATTAGCAGACAGTCTCTATCTATATTACCCCAATTATTAGCAGACAGTGTCTATCTATATTTCCCCAGTTATTAGCAGACAGTCTCTATCTATATTTCCCCAGTTATTAGCTGACAGTCTCTATCTATATTTCCCCTGTTATTAGCAGACAGTCTCTATCTATATTTCCCCAGTTATTAGCAAACAGTCTCTATCTATATTACCCCAGTTATTAGCAGACAGTCCCTATCTATATTACCCCAGTTATTAGCAGACAGTCCCTATCTATATTACCTCAGTTATTAGCAGACAGTCTCTATCTATATTTCCCCAGTTATTAGCAGACAGTCCCTATATTACCCCAGTTATTAGCAGACAGTCCCTATCTATATTACCCCAGATATTAGCAGACAGTCCCTATCTATATTTCCCCAGTTATTAGCTGACAGTCTCTATCTATATTACCCCAGTTATTAGCAGACAGTCTCTATCTATATTTCCCCAGTTATTAGCAGACAGTCCCTATCTATATTACCCCAGTTATTAACAGACAGTCCCTATCTATATTACCTCAGTTATTAGCAGACAGTCTCTATCTATATTTCCCCAGTTATTAGCAGACAGTCCCTATATTACCCCAGTTATTAGCAGACAGTCTCTATCTATATTACCCCAGTTATTAGCAGACAGTCCCTATATTTCCCCAGTTATTAGCAGACAGTCCCTATATTACCCCAGTTATTAGCAGACAGTCCCTATCTATATTACCCCATATATTAGCAGACAGTCTCTATCTATATTTCCCCAGTTATTAGCTGACAGTCTCTATCTATATTACCCCAGTTATTAGCAGACAGTCTCTATCTATATTTCCCCAGTTATTAGCAGACAGTACCTATCTATATTACCCCAGTTATTAGCAGACAGTCCCTATCTATATTACCTCAGTTATTAGCAGACAGTCTCTATCTATACTTCCCCAGTTATTAGCAGACAGTCTCTATTTTACCCCAGATATTAGCAGACAGTCTCTATCTATATTTCCCCAGTTATTAGCTGACAGTCTCTATCTATATTACCCCAGTTATTAGCAGATAGTCTCTATCTATATTTCCCCAGTTATTAGCAGACAGTCCCTATCTATATTACCCCAGTTATTTGCATACAGTCTCTATCTATATTTCCCCAAATATTAGCAGACAGTCCCTATCTATAATACCCCATTTATTAGCTGACAGTCCCTATCTATATTACCCCAGTTATTAGCAGACAGTCTCTATCTATATTTCCCCAGTTATTAGCAGACAGTCCCTATCTATATTACCCCAGATATTAGCAGAAAGTCTCTATCTATATTATGCCAGTTATTAGCAGACAGTCCCTATATATATTACCCCAGTTATTAGCTGACAGTCTCTATCTATATTTCCCCAGTTATTAGCAGACAGTCTCTATCTATATTTCCCCAGTTATTAGCAGACAGTCCCTATCTATATTACCCCAGTTATTAGCAGACAGTCTCTATCTATATTTCCCCAGTTATAAGCAGACAGTCAATATCTATATTACCCCAATTATTAGCAGACAGACTCTATCTATATTACCCCAGTTATTAGCAGACAGTCCCTATCTATATTTCCCCAGTTATTAGCAGACAGTCAATATCTATATTTCCCCAATTATTAGCAGACAGTCTCTATCTATATTACTCCAGTTATGAGCAGACTGTCTCTATCTATATTTCCCCAGTTATTAGCAGACAGTCTCTATCTATACTTCCCCAGTTATTAGCAGACAGTCTCTATTTTACCCCAGATATTAGCAGACAGTCTCTATCTATATTTCCCCAGTTATTAGCTGACAGTCTCTATCTATATTACCCCAGTTATTAGCAGACAGTCTCTATCTATATTTCCCCAGTTATTAGCAGACAGTCCCTATCTATATTACCCCAGTTATTTGCATACAGTCTCTATCTATATTTCCCCAAATATTAGCAGACAGTCCCTATCTATAATACCCCATTTATTAGCTGACAGTCCCTATCTATATTACCCCAGTTATTAGCAGACAGTCTCTATCTATATTTCCCCAGTTATTAGCAGACAGTCCCTATCTATATTACCCCAGATATTAGCAGAAAGTCTCTATCTATATTATGCCAGTTATTAGCTGACAGTCCCTATCTATATTACCCCAGTTATTAGCTGACAGTCTCTATCTATATTACCCCAGTTATTAGCAGACAGTCTCTATCTATATTTCCCCAGTTATTAGCAGACAGTCCCTATCTATATTACCCCAGTTATTAGCAGACAGTCTCTATCTATATTTCCCCAGTTATAAGCAGACAGTCAATATCTATATTACCCCAATTATTAGCAGACAGACTCTATCTATATTACCCCAGTTATTAGCAGACAGTCCCTATCTATATTTCCACAGTTATTAGCAGACAGTCAATATCTATATTTCCCCAATTATTAGCAGACAGTCTCTATCTATATTACTCCAGTTATGAGCAGACTGTCTCTATCTATATTTCCCCAGTTATTAGCAGACAGTCCTTATCTATATTACCCCAGTTATTAGCAGACAGTCTCTATCTATATTACCCCAATTATTAGCAGACAGTCTCTATCTATATTTCCCCAGTTATTAGCAGACAGTCTCTATCTATATTTCCCCAGTTATTAGCTGACAGTCTCTATCTATATTTCCCCAGTTATTAGCAAACAGTCTCTATCTATATTACCCCAGTTATTAGCAGACAGTCCCTATCTATATTACCCCAGTTATTAGCAGACAGTCCCTATCTATATTACCCCAGTTATTAGCAGACAGTCCCTATCTATATTACCCCAGTTATTAGCAGACAGTCCCTATCTATATTACCCCAGTTATTAGCAGACAGTCCCTATCTATATTACCTCAGTTATTAGCAGACAGTCTCTATCTATATTTCCCCAGTTATTAGCAGACAGTCCCTATCTATATTACCCCAGTTATTAGCAGACAGTCCCTATCTATATTACCCCAGTTATTAGCAGACAGTCCCTATCTATTTTACCCCAGTTATTAGCAGACAGTCCCTATCTATATTTCCCCAGTTATTAGCAGACAGTCCCTATCTATATTACCCCAGATATTGGCAGACAGTCTCTATCTATATTTCCCCAGTTATTAGCAGACAGTCTCTATCTATATTTCCCCAGTTATTAGCAGACAGTCCCTATCTATATTACCCCAGTTATTTGCATACAGTCTCTATCTATATTTCCCCAAATATTAGCAGACAGTCCCTATCTATAATACCATTATTAGCTGACAGTCTCTATCTATATTTCCCCAATTATTAGCTCGCGACTGTGTGTGTAGTCTCCTCAATTGGCTCGCGACTGCGTGTGTAGTCTCCTCAATCGGCTCGCGAGTGCGTGTGTAGTCTGCTCAATCAGCTCGCGACTGCACGTGTAGTCTCCTCAAACGGCTCGCGACTGCACGTGTAGTCTCCTCAAACGGCTCGCGACTGCGCGTGTAGTCTCCTCAATCGGCTCGCGACTGTGTGTGTAGTCTCCTCAATCGGCTCACGACTGCGCGTGTAGTCTCCTCAAACGGCTCGCGACTGCGTGTGTAGTCTCCTCAATCGGCTCGCGACTGCGTGTGTAGTCTCCTCAATCAGCTCGCGACTGCACGTGTAGTCTCCTCAAATGGCTCGCGACTGCACGTGTAGTCTCCTCAAACGGCTCGCGACTGCGCGTGTAGTCTCCTCAATCGGCTTGCGACTGCGTGTGTAGTCTCCTCAATCGGCTCACGACTGCGAGTGTAGTCTCCTCAATCGGCTCGTGACTGCGTGTGTAGTCTCCTCAATCGGCTTGTGACTGCATGTGTAGTCTCCTCAATCAGCTCGCGACTGCACGTGTAGTCTCCTCAACCGGATCGCGACTGCGCGTGTAGTCTCCTCAATCGGCTCGTGACTGCGTGTGTAGTCTCCTCAATCAGCTCGCGACTGCATGTGTAGTCTCCTCAATCAGCTCATGACTGCACGTGTAGTCTCCTCAATCGGCTCACGACTGCATGTGTAGTCTCCTCAATCGGCTCGCGACTGCACGTGTAGTCTCCTCAATCGGCTCGCAACTGCACGTGTAGTCTCCTCAATCGACTTGCGACTGCATGTGTAGTCTCCTCAATCGGGTCGCGACTGCATGTGTAGTCTCCTCAATCGGCTCGTGACTGCACGTGTAGTCTCCTCAATCGGCTTGCAACTGCACGTGTAGTCTCCTCAATCGGCTTGTGACTGCGCGTGTAGTCTCCTCAATCGGCTCGCGACTGCACGTGTAGTCTCCTCAATCGGCTTGTGACTGCACGTGTAGTCTCCTCAATCGGCTCAGGACTGGGCATGTAGTCTCCTCAATCGGCTCGCGACTGCACGTGTAGTCTCCTCAATCGGCTCGCGACTGCATGTGTAGTCTCCTCAATCGGCTCGCAACTGCATGTGTAGTCTCCTCAATCGGTTCGCGACTGCACATGTAGTCTCCTCAATTGGCTCGCGACTGCACGTGTAGTCTCCTCAATCGGCTTGCAACTGCACGTGTAGTCTCCTCAATCGCTCGCGACTGCATGTGTAGTCTCCTCAATCGGCCCGCGACTGCATGTGTAGTCTCCTCAATTGGCTTGTGACTGCATGTGCAGTCTCCTCAATCAGCTCGCAACTGCACGTGTAGTCTCCTCAAACGGCTCGCGACTGCGCGTGTAGTCTCCTCAATCGGCGAGCGACTGCGTGTGTAGTCTCCTCAATCGGCTCGCGACTGCATGTGTAGTCTCCTCAATCGCTCGCGAATGCACGTGTAGTCTCCTCAATCAGCTCGCGACTGCACGTGTAGTCTCCTCAATCGACTTGCGACTTTACGTGTAGTCTCCTCAATTGGCTTGTGACTGCACGTGTAGTCTCCTCAATCGGCTTGTGACTGCACGTGTAGTCTCCTCAATCGGCTCGTTACTGCATGTGTAGTCTCCTCAATCTGCTTGCGACTGCACGTGTAGTCTCCTCAATCAGCTCGCGACTGCACGTGTAGTCTCCTCAATCAGCTCGCGACTGCACGTGTAGTCTCCTCAATCAGCTCGCGACTGCACGTGTAGTCTCCTCAATCAGCTCGCGACTGCACGTGTAGTCTCCTCAATCAGCTTGCGACTGCACGTGTAGTCAGTGAATGGAACAGCAGTGTGTATTCTGCGCAGGAAGTAGTCAGTCGGACTATTGCGGAAGCTAAAACGCTGAGCTGAAGTCAGAAGTCAAAGTGTTATTTTTTTTTTGCAGCTAGCTCCCAGGAGTGCATTGCTGCTCCTGCTCTTGATATATGGATAGGAAGTGGAGGCTTAAAAATGCTTGATGATGAAATGCGAGTGCCTTTATCTAATATTCCACTAAACCTCATACAGCCCATTAAAATAGTAAGTAGCTATTGGTGTTATTAAACTTTTTTTTAGTTCTTGCACATTCATACTGTTACTTGTAAATACATTTAGTTATTATATCATTTATGTTTGTGTGCTCGTATCTCTTAAAACAAGTTAGTTTAACCTCCTGTTTGCCAGTACAACTGAATTACTGTGTCACGATATGATGTAGGTCTAAAAAGTGTGTCACCAACATGAAAAGTTTGGAAAGCTCTGGTGTAGGGGGTAAAATGAAAACTTGGAATGCTTTTTATCTACCTAAGTTCTCAACATTTTCCCTTTTGCAACTTAATGATAGTGCATTTTCCATATCTGGCCCTTTTGTGCACTCTCTGAGTGGTTTTCTAGACTAAAAATGTTGCTCTTTCTGTCTGCGGACGTTGTCACCAGTGCCACTTTTTTACTGAATTTGATTACATTTGTATTTCTTTAAGAAATATTATTATTTATTATTATTATCATTTATTTATATAGTGCAAACAACTTCAGTAGATACAAATAGATACAATTCTGCAGTTTTGAATTTGTAATATATGTGATCCAGCAACAAACAAAACACTTCTGTGAGTTCCTGACTCAGGGTTTATGCTACAAGGAAACAACTTGCCTGTCTGATACAGGTCTGCACTTTATGTGACATTTGATGACAATAGATCAGTGGGGTCTGTACAATTGTAACACAGCTCAGCAAACACCCTGGGGTGGGAAGGAATCTGCTATTCATATGAGACTCTTCTGCTTGTTCACTGGTTGCAAAGGGTTAATGTGACCTCAGCTAGGATGTAGAAATCTGTTTACAAACACATTTATTGTCTGTTCCCCTGCAGGGGGCAGGGGTTAATCCTCTGAGGTTTTGTCATTGCAAATGCCCTTCCTCTAAGCTGAAGCGGGGGTAGAGTATCATGTGTGTGAATGTGACTGGGAGGCTATGACTGATGGAATCATCTTCTTGGAACAAACATTTTCTTGCGTTTCAAGTCCTCAGGGATTATTACTAATGTTACTATTGAATCCTCTCTGTAACTTTACTCCGTCATGTATAGAGCACTATGGGATCACTTGTGATGCTGCATCGCACAGTGAAATTTAACATTGCACAAGAGGTTTCTCATGCAATTGCGCCCCCTGGCCATGCACAACCAATTTTACAGCCAGAGTTGGGGTGATGGATGTTGTCACCTCAGAGGTAGAGGAAAGAAACAGTTTTTGTGTCTGCAGTTCGCTCATGTGAACTTGCTCTGCATACCACGAAAAGCTGCAAATGCTTAAAACATCTACCCCTATATTCTCCATACACAATGTAATGACCCAGGCCTTGTTATAATAGGTAGCTAGCCTCTAAACTGTATTTTAGCTGTTCCTTTATACTAGTTATAAACTTGCTCAATAAGTATTATCTAAAGGAACTACAGCAACTAAATAATACACAGCTTTTTATAGAACAAATTCAAGTTTTCACTCATTATCACCAATTATCAAAGGTCTTGCGGACCTGATCCGACAGTGCTGATCAGGTCCGCAAGACCTCGCTGAATGCGGAGAGCAATACGCTCTCCGTATTTATCATTGCTGCTGGTGTAACGCTGCCCCCTGCAGACTTGCGGCCAAACGGCCGCCAGCAGGGTGGTGTCAATCAACCCGATCGTACTCAATCGGGTTGAATTGTGGCGTTGTCTGTCCGCCTGCTCAGAGCAGCAGTCTTTAGACCGCTGCTTCATAACTGCTGTTTCTGGGGCATCTTCAGACTCGCCAGAAATACGGGCCCACAAACTCCCTACAGAGCTTAATAAATGGTCCTCATAAACTCTAATGTAGCTGCCTTTAACTGCATCTGTCCAGCACCATGTAAGACCTACATACATACAGTACATACATACATACAGAGGGGGGTAGTTATCAAGCCGTCTACTTTTCTGGCTTCGCCGGCCCAATACGTCCGCCTAAGCTCGCCTACCTTCGCCGCCGCGGACCTTGAATACGTTCGCCTAAGTTATCAAATAAAGCTGTCAAAAAGCCGCGGGGCGATGAGCAGCGGACTGTGACAGTTATCACTCATCCGATCTCGCTGCCCTTCGGCTTTTTCCCAGCTTTATTGCTAGCCTGTCACTAAGCACTCACACTAAACTACACTGTTCTATCCCTATACCGGCGCCCCCGGAACCTCCCGCAACTCAATAAAGTTACTAACCCCTAAACCGCCGCTCCTAGACCCCGCCGCAAGTCTTATAAATGTATTAACCCCTAAACCGCCGCTCCTAGACCCCGCCGCAAGTCTTATAAATGTATTAACCCCTAAACCGCCGCTCCTAGACCCCGCCGCAAGTCTTATAAATGTATTAACCCCTAAACCGCCGCTCCCGGACACCGCTGCCACCTACATTATACCTAGTAACCCCTATCCTGCCCCCCCTATACCGTCGCCCTCTATTATAAAATTATTAACCCCTATCCTGCTGATCCCGCACCTCTCCGCAACTAAATAAATAGTTTAACCCCTAAACCGCCGCTCCATGAACCCGCCGCAACCTATAATAAATTTATTAACCCCTATCCTGCCCCCCACTACGCCGCCGCCACTGTAATAAAATTATTAACCCCTAAACCTAAGTCTAACCCTAACCATAACGCCCCCCTAACTTAAATATTAATTAAATACATCTAAATAAATTAACTCTTATTAACTAAATGAATCCTATTTAAAACTAAATACTTACTTATAAAATAAACCCTAAGATAGCTACAATGTAATTAATACTTATATTATAGCTATCTTAGGATTTATATTTAGTTTACAGGTAACTTTGTATTTATTTTAGCTAGTTAGAATAGTTATTAAATAGTTATTTACTATTTAATAACTACCTAGCTAAAAGAAATACAAAATTACCTGTAAAATAAATCCTAACTTAAGTTACAATTAAACCTAATACTACACTATCATTAAATTAACTAAATAAACTACCTACAAATAACTACAATGAAATACAATTACATAAACTAACTAAAGTACAAAAAATAAAAAAAGCTAAGTTACAAAAAATAAAAAAATAAGTTACAAACATGTTAAAAATATTACAACAATTTTAAGCTACTTACACCTAATCTAAGCCCCCTAATAAAATAACAAACCCCCCCAAAATAAAAAAAATCCCTACCCTATTCTAAATTACATAAATTTCAAAGCTCTTTTACCTTACCAGCCCTTAAAAGGGCCATTTGTGGGGGCATGCCCCAAAAAGTTCAGCTCTTTTGCCTGTAAAAGAAAAATACAACCCCCCCCCAACATTAAAACCCACCACCCACATACCCCTAATCTAACCCAAACCCCCCTTACAAAAACCTAACACTAATCCCCTGAAGATCATCCTACCTTGAGTCGTCTTCACTCAGCCGAGCCACCGATGGAACTGAAGAGGACATCCGGAGCGGAAGAAGTTAATCCTCCAAGCGGCGCTGAAGAAATCTTCCATCCGATGAAGTCATCATCCAGGCGGCGCTGAAGAAGTCTTCGATCCGGCCGATGTCATCTTCAAAGAGGCGCTGAAGAGGTCTTCTATCCGGGCGAAGTCATCTTCCAAGCCGGGTCTTGAATCTTCCTTCCGCCGACGCGGAACCACCTTCTTCACCGACGGACTACGACGAATGACGGCTCCTTTAAGGGACGTCATCCAAGATGGCGTCCCCTCAATTCCGATTGGCTGATAGGATTCTATCAGCCAATCGGAATTAAGGTAGGAAAATCTGATTGGCTGATGGAATCAGCCAATCAGATTCAAGTTCAATCCGATTGGCTGATCCAATCAGCCAATCAGATTGAGCTCGCATTCTATTGGCTGATCGGAACAGCCAATAGAATGCGAGCTCAATCTGATTGGCTGATTCCATCAGCCAATCAGATTTTTCCTACCTTAATTCCGATTGGCTGATAGAATCCTATCAGCCAATCGGAATTGAGGGGACGCCATCTTGGATGACGTCCCTTAAAGGAGCCGTCATTCGTCGTAGTCCGTCGGTGAAGAAGGTGGTTCCGCGTCGGCGGAAGGAAGATTCAAGACCCGGCTTGGAAGATGACTTCGCCCGGATAGAAGACCTCTTCAGCGCCTCTTTGAAGATGACATCGGCCGGATCGAAGACTTCTTCAGCGCCGCCTGGATGATGACTTCATCGGATGGAAGATTTCTTCAGCGCCGCTTGGAGGATTAACTTCTTCCGCTCCGGATGTCCTCTTCAGTTCCATCGGTGGCTCGGCTGAGTGAAGACGACTCAAGGTAGGATGATCTTCAGGGGATTAGTGTTAGGTTTTTGTAAGGGGGGTTTGGGTTAGATTAGGGGTATGTGGGTGGTGGGTTTTAATGTTGGGGGGGGGGTTGTATTTTTCTTTTACAGGCAAAAGAGCTGAACTTTTTGGGGCATGCCCCCACAAATGGCCCTTTTAAGGGCTGGTAAGGTAAAAGAGCTTTGAAATTTATGTAATTTAGAATAGGGTAGGGATTTTTTTTATTTTGGGGGGGTTTGTTATTTTATTAGGGGGCTTAGATTAGGTGTAAGTAGCTTAAAATTGTTGTAATATTTTTAACATGTTTGTAACTTATTTTTTTATTTTTTGTAACTTAGCTTTTTTTATTTTTTGTACTTTAGTTAGTTTATGTAATTGTATTTCATTGTAGTTATTTGTAGGTAGTTTATTTAGTTAATTTAATGATAGTGTAGTATTAGGTTTAATTGTAATTTAAGTTAGGATTTATTTTACAGGTAATTTTGTATTTCTTTTAGCTAGGTAGTTATTAAATAGTTAATAACTATTTAATAACTATTCTAACTAGCTAAAATAAATACAAAGTTACCTGTAAAATAAATATAAATCCTAAGATAGCTATAATATAAGTATTAATTATATTGTAGCTATCTTAGGCTTTATTTTACAGGTAAGTATTTATTTTTAAATAGGAATAATTTATTAAAGTATAGTGTAGTGTTAGGTGTAATTGTAACTTAGGTTAGGATTTATTTCACAGGTACATTTCTCTTTATTTTAGCTAGGTAAGCTATTAAATAGTTAATAACTATTTAATAGTTATTGTACATGGTTAAAATAAATTGAAAGGTACCTGTAAAATAAATATAAATCCTAAGATAGCTAGAATATAATTATTATTTATATTGTAGCTATATTAGGGGTTATTTTAAAGGTAAGTATTTAGTTTTAAATAGGATTCATTTAGTTAATAAGAGTTAATTTATTTAGATTTATTTAATTAATATTTAAGTTAGGGGGCGTTAGGGTTAGGGTTAGACTTAGGTTTAGGGGTTAATATGTATAGAGTAGCTTGCGGTGGGCTCCGGGAGCGGCGGTTTAGGGGGTAATAACTTTATTTAGTTGCGGCGGTGTAGGGGGGGTCAGATTAGTGGTGTTTAGACTCGGGGTACATGTTAGGGTGTTAGGTGTAGACAGCTCCCATAGAAATCAATGGGATGTCTGTCAGCAGCGAACTTGTACTTTCGCTATGGTCAGACTCCCATTGATTCCTATGGGATCCGCCGCCTCCAGGGGTGGCGGATTGAAAACCAGGTACGCTGGGCCGTAAAAGTGCCGAGCGTACCTGCTAGTTTTTTGATAGCTAGCAAAAGTAGTGAGAATGTGCCGCACTTGTGTGCGGAACATCTGGAGTGACGTAAGAATCGATCTGTGTCGGACTGAGTCCGGCGGATCGAAGCTTACGTCACAAAATTCTACTTTTGCCGGTCTCGAGCCTTTGATAACTAAGGCGAATCAGCCTCGCCACAAATACGCTGCGGAATTCCAGCGTATTTGAGGTTGACGGCTTGATAACTACCCCCCATAGACTGCAGTTATAGCTACAAACCAGGTCTCTAATCCAATGTACATGAGATATCTAATATAAGTGCAATTATTTCTCATATGCCAGCAATTCTTCTATTCCCTTACAGTATTTGTCCTTATCACCTATACTGAAAGCCTTAACCATGCTTCATTCTTAGGTTTATAAACTGCCTTAATCTACATGGAGGTTTTTTATCATATCCTTCACCCTACTGACCTTACCTACTGCTAATACCTCTTCCTATACACCCAGCATCTACTGACCTTACCTACTGCTAATACCTCTTCCTATACACCCAGCATCTACTGACCTTACCTACTGCTAATACCTCTTCCTATACACCCAGCACCTACTGACCTTACCTGCTGCTAATACCTCTCCCTATACACCCAGCACCTACTGACCTTACCTGCTGCTAATACCTCTCCTTATACACCCAGCATCTACTGACCTTACCTACTGCTAATACCTCTTCCCATACACCCAGCACCTACTGACCTTACCTGCTGCTAATACCTCTCCCTATACACCCAGCACCTACTGACCTTACCTGCTGCTAATATCTCTTCCTATACACCCAGCATCTACTGACCTTACCTACTGCTAATACCTCTTCCTATACACCCAGCATCTACTGACCTTACCTACTGCTAATACCTCTCCCTATACACCCAGCATCTACTGACCTTACCTGCTGCTAATACCTCTTCGTATACACCCAGCACCTACTGACCTTACCTGCTGCTAATACCTCTTCCTATACACCCAGCATCTACTGACCTTACCTGCTGCTAATACCTCTTCCTATACACCCAGCACCTACTGACCTTACCTGCTGCTAATACCTCTTCCTATACACCCAGCACCTAGTGACCTTACCTGCTGCTAATACCTCTTCCTATACACCCAGCACCTACAGACCTTACCTTCTGCTAATACCTCTTCCTATACACCCAGCACCTACTGACCTTACCTGCTGCTAATACCTCTTCCTATACACCCAGCACCTACTGACCTTACCTGCTGCTAATAACTATTCCTATACACCCAGCATCTACTGACCTTACCTGCTGCTAATACCTCTTCCTATACACCCAGCACCTACTGACCTTACCTGCTGCTAATAACTATTCCTATACACCCAGCATCTACTGACCTTACCTGCTGCTAATACCTCTTCCTATACACCCAGCACCTACTGACCTTACCTGCTGCTAATAACTCTTCCTATACACCCAGCACCTACTGACCTTACCTGCTGCTAATAACTCTTCCTATACACCCAGCACCTACTGACCTTACCTGCTGCTTATACCTCTTCCTATACACCCAGCACCTACTGACCTTACCTGCTGCTAATACCTCTTCCTATACACCCAGCACCTACTGACCTTACCTTCTGCTAATACCTCTTCCTATATACTCAGCACCTACTGACCTTACCTACTGCTAATACCTCTTCCTATACACCCAGCACCTACTGACCTTACCTGTTGCTAATACCTCTTCCTATACACCCGGCACCTACTGACCTTACCTGCTGCTAATGCCTCTTCCTATACACCCAGCACCTACTGACCTTACCTGCTGCTAATACCTCTTCCTATACACCCAGCACCTACTGACCTTACCTGCTGCTAATACCTCTTCCTATACACCCAGCACCTACTGACCTCACCTACTGCTAATAACTCTTCCTATACACCCAGCACCTACTGACCTTACCTTCTGCTAATACCTCTTCCTATACACCCAGCACCTACTGACCTTAGCTACTGCTAATACCTCTTTCTATATAACCAGCACCTACTGACCTTACCTGCTGCTAATACCTCTTCCTATATAACCAGCACCTACTGACCTTACCTACTGCTAATACCTCTTTCTATATAACCAGCACCTACTGACCTTACCTGCTGCTAATACCTCTTCCTATATAACCAGCACCTACTGACCTTACCTACTGCTAATACCTCTTTCTATATAACCAGCACCTACTGACCTTACCTGCTGCTAATACCTCTTCCTATACACCCAGCACCTACTGACCTTACCTGCTGCTAATTCCTCTTCCTATACACCCAACACCTACTGACTTTACCTGCTGCTAATACCTCTTTCTATATAACCAGCACCTACTGACCTTACCTGCTGCTAATATCTCTTCCTATACACCCAGCACCCTACTGACATTAACTGCTGCTAATACCTCTTCCTATACACCCAGCACCTACTGACCTTACCTGCTGCTAATACCTCTTCCTATACACCCAGCACCTACTGACCTTACCTGCTGCTAATACCTCTTCCTATACACCCAGCACCTACTGACCTTACCTGCTGCTAATACCTCTTCCTATACACCCAGCATCTACTGACCTTACCTGCTGCTAATACCTCTTCCTATACACCCAGCACCTACTGACCTTACCTGCTGCTAATACCTCTTCCTATACACCCAGCACCTACTGACCTTACCTGCTGCTAATACCTCTTCCTATACACCCAGCACCTACTGACCTTACCTGCTGCTAATACCTCTTCCTATACACCCAGCACCTACTGACCTTACCTGCTGCAAATACCTCTTCCTATACACCCAACACCTACTGACCTTACCTGCTGCTAATACCTCTTCCTATACACCCAGCACCTACTGACCTTACCTGCTGCTAATACCTCTTCCTATACACCCAGCACCTACTGACCTTACCTGCTGCTAATACCTCTTCCTATACACCCAGCACCTACTGACCTTACCTACTGCTAATACCTCTTTCTATATAACCAGCACCTACTGACCTTACCTGCTGCTAATACCTCTTCCTATACACCCAGCACCTACTGACCTTACCTGCTGCTTATACCTCTTCCTATACACCCAGCACCTACTGACCTTACCTGCTACTAATACCTCTTCCTATACACCCAGCACCTACTGACCTTACCTGCTGCTAATACCTCTTCCTATACACCCAGCACCTACTGAACTTACCTGCTACTAATACCTCTTCCTATGCACCCAGCACCTACTGACCTTACCTGCTGTTAATCCCTCTTCCAATACACCCAGCACCTACTGACCTTACCTGCTGCTAATACCTCTTCCTATACACCCAGCACCTACTGACCTTACCTGCTGCTAATACCTCTTCCTATACACCCAGCACCTACTGACCTTACCTGCAGCTAATACCTCTTCCTATACACCCAGCACCTACTGACTTTACCTGCTGCTAATACCTCTTCCCATGCACCCAGCACCTACTGACCTTACCTGCTGCTAATACCTCATCCTATACACCCAGCACTTACTGACCTTACCTACTGCTAATACCTCTTCCTATACACCCAGCACCTACTGACCTTACCTGCTGCTAATACCTCTTCTTCTATACCCAGCACCTACTGACCTTACCTGCTGCTAATAACTCTTCCTCTACACCCAGCACCTACTGACCTTACCTGCTGCTAATACCTCTTCCTATACACCCAGCACCTACTGACCTTACCTGCTGCTAATACCTCTTCCTATACACCCAGCACCTACTGACCTTACCTGCTGCTAATACATCTTCCTATACACCCAGCACCTACTGACCTTACCTGCTGCTAATACCTCTTCCTATACACCCAGCACCTACTGACCTTACCTGCAGCTAATACCTCTTCCTATACACCCAGCACCTACTGACTTTACCTGCTGCTAATACCTCTTCCTATACACCCAGCACCTACTGACCTTACCTGCAGCTAATATCTCTTCCTATACACCCAGCACCTACTGACCTTACCTGCAGCTAATATCTCTTCCTATACACCCAGCACCTACTGACCTTACCTGCTGCTAATACCTCTTCCCATGCACCCAGCACCTACTGACCTTACCTGCTGCTAATACCTCATCCTATACACCCAGCACTTACTGACCTTACCTACTGCTAATACCTCTTCCTATACACCCAGCACCTACTGACCTTACCTGCTGCTAATACCTCTTCTTCTATACCCAGCACCTACTGACCTTACCTGCTGCTAATAACTCTTCCTCTACACCCAGCACCTACTGACCTTACCTGCTGCTAATACCTCTTCCTATACACCCAGCACCTACTGACCTTACCTGCTGCTAATACCTCTTCCTATACACCCAGCACCTACTGACCTTACCTGCTGCTAATACATCTTCCTATACACCCAGCACCTACTGACCTTACCTGCTGCTAATACCTCTTCCTATGCACCCAGCACCTACTGACCTTACCTGCTGCTAATACCTCTTCCTATCAGGGCCGGACTGGGATATCAGACCGGCCCTGGAAATTTGTATAGACCAGCCCTGTACCGCCCCCTCCAACACAGCCACGCCCCCTCCCGCACAGCCACGCCCCCTGTTCTGGCCCTGTTCCCATTGTATAAAAAACAGCTATACATAAAATACAAAATACCCATGCATAAGCTACAAAACATAAATGTCCAGTGCTTATGCCTAGCATAGCAGCAGTAGATTATAACATGACACCTTCCATCTCACATGGGCTAGGGTTATAGATCAAGTTACAACCAACCTTATATTTGAAA
The DNA here is from genome assembly GCF_027579735.1 of Bombina bombina. NCBI lineage: Eukaryota > Metazoa > Chordata > Amphibia > Anura > Bombinatoridae > Bombina > Bombina bombina. Next base: position 19,371,772 of record NC_069503.1, on the reverse strand, counting down.
AGTAATTCCTTGTTGTGTATAGTGCACAATGCCAATATATACATGAGCAGACATGGAAATTTCCACTAGTCTCAGATAAATACAAAATTGAATTTGCAGTGAACAAATAAAAGAATCTTACTTTTTTTCCTATCTTTAATATTGAAAGGACTAAGTAACTTTTTTCCTCTGAGTTGGTAACCAGTAACTTGTGTATATGTATATGTATGTATGTATGTGTGTGTGTGTGTATGTGTATGTATGTATGTGTGTCTATGTATGTATGTATGTGTATATATGTATGTGTGTATGTCTATGTATGTGTGTGTATGTATATATGTATGTGTGCATATGTGTGTGTATATTTGTATTTATATATATATATGTGTGTGTGTGTCTGTCTGTATATGTGTGTGTTGTATGTAGGGGGGGTAATAAAGTAACTGACTCATACACAATTTAAAGTGGCAACATGTGCTTAAGTGAGCTGCACATTGGCACAAAAACAGTGATTTAAGTAGGTGCTAACATATGGATAATAAAGATAAAATTTCAGGGGGAACATTTGCCCCGCACACTTGCTCCACCTCTGGATCCCCATGAATATAATAAACGTGCTGATTAGAAGCCATGTGAGCCATGCAAATCTGTGGTATTTGTTGCCATTCCTTCAATTTTATTTGCATAATCAGTGTTTATTTCTTGTGTTTATAATCTAACAAAAAATAGTGCTTTTACCATTATTTTATGTGTAAACCAGTGGAGACTGTTAAAGGGAAGTTAAAGTGAGGTTACAGAACAGTGAATGGCTTAAATTAGGCATGTTTTGAATGAAGCATACTTTTTGTATCCTACAGATTGCCCCTATCCATGCCACTTCCCCCCAGAAATAGGCTGTGGAAGAGACACACACTATAACTTAAAAAATACTTAAGTTTTCGTCCTTCGTCACATGGCCTCAAGCTCGGCTCCTGGCTCCACTCCAGGCTCCCTCACGGTCTCACCTGCTCTCATATCAAACTGTAACAGTGTGCTGGATGAGCAGCCTGCAAGCCCAGTGCGCTCTGCCGCTCCCTCACACTGTGCTGCAGCGCTGCCTGTGCTGTGCTCACTGCTTGCTATGTGCATCTGCCACTGCTGGCCAGGCTGACCCGCCGTCAGACTCAGTCTAGTCCCTGCTAGTGCTTCCGCATGTGACCCCACGTGGCCTGCTGAAAGTAAATTTACTCCTCAAGTCGGCTCGCTGACGCGTCACGCATGCGCGCAGGTGCTCCCAGGGCATGTGTGAGAAGACACAGATTCAGTCTACACTCACGTCACTCGCGTAAGCCGCCAGCCCGCCCCACCTGACCTGACCCGGCCCGCCGCCTCATACATTGACACTGTGAGTGACAGACTGAGCCTGTGACTGACTGAGTGACAATTTAACAGTTACAGACACAGACTCAGTCAGTCACTGTCTCTGAGTCACTCTGAGCTCCCGGCCTCAATGAAGAATAGATTGAAGATTAGATTATAAATAGAATATATATATGATGAATGGGCCATTGGCTAGTAGTAACTACTTGCGGTAATTAGTTAGCGCCGCGGTTGGTATGGTAACGGTTGGGAGGGTTAATTACTATTATTTAGTAAGTAAGACTTAAGTGTAAGATGATGATCAGAAACATAAATGACACACATGTCAGACAGTGTAAATTCATGACCGGCAACCATATCGCAACGCATTATAGCAGCAGCACTGCAGCCAGCCAGCCTGAGCAGCTGAGCTGAGCCCAGCCCAGCTGAGCTGCAGGCAGGCGGCCCACCGGGATTTTTCCCGGTATCCCGGCTGCCCAATCCGGCCCTGCTTCCTATACACCCAGCACCTACTGACCTTACCTGCTGCTAATACCTCTTCCTATACACCCAGCACCTACTGACCTTACCTGCTGCTAATACCTCTTCCTATACACCCAGCACCTACTGACCTTACCTGCTGCTAATACCTCTTCCTCTACACCCAGCACCTACTGACCTTACCTGCTGCTAATAACTCTTCCTATACACCCAGCACCTACTGACCTTACCTGCTGCTAATACCTCTTCCTATACACCCAGCACCTACTGACCTTACCTGCTGCTAATACCTCTTCCTATACACCCAGCACCTACTGACCTTACCTGCTGCTAATACCTCTTCCCATGCACCCAGCACCTACTGACCTTACCTGCTGCTAATATCTCTTCCTATACACCCAGCACCTACTGACCTTACCTGCTGCTAATACCTCTTCCTATACACCCAGCACCTACTGACCTTACCTGCTGCTAATATCTCATCCTATACACCCAGCACTTACTGACCTTACCTACTGCTAATACCTCTTCCTATACACCCAGCACCTACTGACCTTACCTGCTGCTAATACCTCTTCCTATACACCCAGCACCTACTGACCTTACCTGCTGCTAATACATCTTCCTATACACCCAGCACCTACTGACCTTACCTGCTGCTAATACCTCTTCCTATGCACCCAGCACCTACTGACCTTACCTGCTGCTAATACCTCTTCCTATACACCCAGCACCTACTGACCTTACCTGCTGCTAATACCTCTTCCTATACACCCAGCACCTACTAACCTTACCTGCTGCTAATACCTCTTCCTATACACCCAGCACCTACTGACCTTACCTGCTGCTAATACCTCTTCCTCTACATCCAGCACCTACTGACCTTACCTGCTGCTAATACCTCTTCCTATACACCCAGCACCTACTGACATTACCTGCTGCTAATACCTCTTCCTATACACCCAGCACTGACCTTTCCTGCTGCTAATACCTCTTCCTATACAACCAGCACTCACTGACCTTACCTGCTGCTAATACCTCTTCCTATACACCCAGCATCTACTGACCTTACCTACTGCTAATACCTCTTCCTATGCACCCAGCACCTACTGACCTTACCTGCTGCTAATACCTCTTCCTATACACCCAGCACCTACTGACCTTATCTGCTACTAATACCTCTACCTATACACCCAGCACTTACTGACCTTACCTGCTGCTAATACCTCTTCCTATACACCCAGCACCTACTGACCTTACCTGCTGCTAATACCTCTTCCTATACACCCAGCACCTACTGACCTTACCTGTTGCTAATAGCTCTTCCTATACACCCAGCACCTACTGACCTTACCTGCTGCTAATACCTCTTCCTATACACCCAGCACCTACTGACCTTACCTGTTGCTAATACCTTTTCCTATAACCCAGCACCTACTGACCTTACCTGCTGCTAATACCTCTTCCTATACACCCAGCACCTACTGACCTTACCTGCTGCTAATACTTCTTCCTATACACCCAGCACCTACTGACCTTACCTGCTGCTAACAACTCTTCCTATACACCCAGCACCTACTGACCTTACCTGCTGCTAATACCTCTTCCTATACACCCAGCACCTACTGACCTTACCTGCTGCTAATACCTCTTCCTATACACCCAACATCTACTGACCTTACCTGCTGCTAATACCTCTTCCTATACACCCAGCACCTACTGACCTTACCTGCTGCTAATATCTCTTCCTATACACCCAGCACCTACTGACCTTACCTGCTGCTAATATCTCTTCCTATACACCCAGCACCCTACTGACCTTACCTGCTGCTAATACCTCTTCCTATACACTCGGCACCTACTGACCTTACCTGCTGCTAATACCTCTTCCTCTACACCCAGCACCTACTGACCTTATCTGCTGCTAATACCTCTTCCTCTACACCCAGCACCTACTGACCTTACCTGCTGCTAATAACTCTTCCTCTACACCCAGCACCTACTGACCTTACCTACTGCCAATACCTCTTCCTATACACCCAGCACCTACTGACTTTACCTACTGCCAATATCTCTTCCTATACACCCAGCACCTACTGACCTTACCTGCTGCTAATACCTCTTCCTATACACCCAGCATCTACTGACCTTACCTGCTGCTAATACCTCTTCCTATACACCCAGCACCTACTGACCTTACCTGCTACTAATACCAATTCCTATATAGTGATGTCGCAAACCTAAAATTTTCCATTGAATTCAATAGGCAGGCGAACTTTAAAACCTACAAGGACTCTTTCTGGCCACAATAGTGATGGAAAAGTTGTTTCAAGGGTACTAACACCTGGACTGTCGCATGCTGGAGGGGGATCCCTGGCAAAACTCCCATGGAAAATTACATAGTTTATGCAGAGTCTGCTTTTAAGCCATAATGGGCCTAAATCAACTAACATTCCCAAAGTGGCTGTCTCAAAACATCCCGGACAGAAGATAGATTGATAGATAGGATAGATAGATATACATAGATTGATAGTTAGATAGAATCAATAGAAGAGAAATAGATAGATTTGTTAGATATATAATTACCCTAATAAAGTCTAATAATTAAACATGCGTTCTTGGACCCAACTAGCTTGTGTTAATTAGTACTTTTTTTAGCACTTTAATCCCTGTTCCCCCCCCCCCCTATCGGGGGTGTTCTATATGGCCTGCCTGATTACCCTGAAAAAATATAATAATAAGACATGCGGTCTGGTACCCATTTTAACTAGGTTGTGTTTTAAGTACAAAAAGAGAAAGTCTCAATTTAAATTATCACTTATATAAAACATTCATAATAGCCAGTAGTAACACTTTGTATCCTGCAAGGGCAAATGCTTTTCACATCTAAAAATTGTGTGCTTTGGTTAATACATATAGTAGCTTTGCAACTCCTCGCAGTCCAGAAAGCAGACCAATATATATAGTGTCCTATAGAGTCCCAGGTTATAAGGATAAGAAAGTCCTGAATAAATGTGACCCAAAAGAGTGGTACTCATATAATCATGTACAAATGTTCCTGTTCCCCGGTGCTCCTATTGCAGACGTCAATGTATAACAAACAGAGGCAAGGTACACAAACTAAACAGTCCCCACACAGGCACGTATCACTCACCAGCTGCCGTGCTTTACCAGGTACCGACCCGTCCACCATCCGCGGAATAAGCTTCTTCCCCGGCAGCCTGGGTGTTTCCAAATTTTGAGCGCGTTTCACCGGGCACCAGCCCGTCCACCATTTGCGGAACAAACGCCGTCTCCAACCACCTGACCGTGCCTGGATCTTGGGTGTGTCTCAATCCTTCTCACGGATTGGTCCTTGTAGGAAGCCGAGCCTCTGATGCGATTCCTCTGATCCGGAGAAAGTTTGCACAGCAGATACCGCAACCCAGTGCGGCTGTCTATCTCCGGTGTTGTATGCAAAAACGTGATCGTGAACTGCACCGGGTATAAGGGATCCTCCACCTTTGGGCAAAAAACACTAAGTCTTTGAATCGGGGACTATGGTTACGGCGTTTTGTGCCGAAACATGTCAGTCTGTACAACTTTAGGGGTGTTTTATCCCCTCTCTCTCCATGTTTTAACTTTGGTTCAATAAAGGTTTAATTTTTAAATTTTGAGGTGCCTGGCGAATTTTTTCTCTCTTTTTGGACTGTGTTTTAAGTACTACCATTCTTAGCACTTTAATCTCTGTAACTCCCCCTATTTGGTGAGGTCTATACGGCCTGGATGATTACCCATACAAAATATAATAATAAGACATCTGCTCTTGGTCTGCGACCCATGGTAACTATGTTGTGTTAATTAGTAATGTCCTTCGCATTTTAATAGCTGTTACTCATACTCACCCTATCGGTGGAGGTCTATATGGCCTGCATGATTACCCTTACAAAATATAATAACCAAACATATGCTCTGGGACCCATGGTAAGTAGGTTGTGTTAAGTAGTACTGTTCTTTGCAGTTTAATACCTGTTACAACACCAAATGGTGGCAGGTCTATCTGGCCTTCATGATTAGCTGCACCCAAACCCAAAAAAAAGCCGAGTGGTCTTAGACTAACACCCATGGCTAACTCGGTTGTTTCAATTAGTACTATTCTTAGCACTTTCATCCCTGTTACGGGTGGTCTACATGGCCACCATGATTAGCCGAACAAAATAATACAATCCAACCTTTGCTCAGTCTTCATAGGCCCTTCATTGTCTGTATTTTGATAGTACAGTTCTTATTATTTTTATAGCTGATACAACACCGAATGGTGGCAGCTCTATATGGCCTGCATGATTAGCCGCACCCAATACAAAAATAAATCCAAGCGGTCTTGGATTAACAACCATGGCTAACTCTCTTGTTTCAAGTAGTACTATTCTTAGCACTTTCATCTCATCATCCCTGTTACTTCCAGGACTCTCGGTGGTGGTCTACATGGCCATCATGATTAGCCTAACCAAATACTACAATCCAACCTTGGCTCAGTCTTCATAAGGCCCTTCATTGGCTGTATTTTGGTAGTACTGTTCTTATTAGTTTAATAGCTGATACGACACTGAATGGTGGCAGCTCTATATGGCCTGCATGAATAGCCGAACCCAAAGCCAAAAAAAAGCCAAGCAGTCTTGCACTAACACCCATGGCTAACTCTTTTGTTGTACTACTATTCTTAGCTCTTTCATCTCATCCCTGTTACTTCAAGGACTCTCAGTGGTGGTGGTCTACATGGCCATCATGATTACCCTCACCAAAATATAACAACAATACGTGCGTGCAGGGAACCATGGTAAGCTTACTTCCTTTCGCAAAATCGAGCAGCAGGCAGAGGTTCTGACCCTGCATTATGGCTGCACCTCTCCCTAAAAGAGTCATGCGTTACAGAGTCTGTGGGCATGTATGCAAAGAGTTGGCCTGCCTAAAAAGAGGAGCAAGGCTGTACAGGTTGTTCTCCTTCAGCCGTTTTATACGCTGTCCCACGGCCACGACCCTCAACAACCACAACAGAATGAAACACCACATATGCCATCCTTTTGAACAACAGAGTACAGGTATGGCATTGATTTTAGTTACACGGCGATATTTATTATGAACCGTGAAATTGAAAACAAAAACATGATTGGACACCAAGTACAGTACAGGTCGTTCTCCTTCGGCCTTTTTAGAATAGTGTTCCGGACCCCCAGCAAAAACAACAGCAGGAAAGAGGACATATGGCATCCTTTTGAACAATAGATGACAGGTAAGGCATAGATTTTACAAAGCCATAGATAATTTTTTTGCAACTGTGAAATAAAAAAAAACATTGATTGGACACCCAGCACACTTCTTTATCCTTAGGCCGTTTTATAATAGGCTCCCGGAGCCTCAACTGAAACAACAGCATGAAAGAGGACATATGGCATCCTTGTGAACAATTGATTACAGTTAAGGCATTGATTTTAGAATCCCAGAGATCATTTATATGACCCGGGAAATAGAAAAAAACATTGATTGGACACCCAGTACACTTCTTTATCCTTAGGCCTTTTTATAAGAGTCTCCCGGAGCCTCAACAGAAAAAACATTATGAAAGAGGACATATGTCATCCTTTTGAATAATAGATTACAGGAAAGGCATTAATTTTAGAATCCCAGAGATCATTTATATGACCCGGGAAATAGAAAAAAACATTGATTAGACACCCAGTACACTTATTTATTCTTATGCCTTTTTAATAAGCGGGTCCCGGAGCCTCAACCGAAACAACAGCATGAAAGAGGAGATATGTCATCCTTTTGAATAATAGATTACAGGAAAGGCATTGATTTTAGAATCCCAGAGATCATTTATATGACCCGGGAAATAGAAAAAAACATTGATTAGACACCCAGTACACTTATTTATCCTCAGGCCTTTTTAATAAGAGGTTCCCAGAGCCTCAACCGAAACAACAGCATGAAAGAGGACATATGTCATCCTTTTGAATAATAGATTACAGGAAAGGCATTGATTTTAGAATCCCAGAGATCATTTATATGACCCGGGAAATAGAAAAAAAACATTGATTAGACACCCAGTACACTTATTTATCCTCAGGCCTTTTTAATAAGAGGGTCCCGGAGCCTCAACCGAAACAACAGCATGAAAGAGGACATATGTCATCCTTTTGAATAATAGATTACAGGAAAGGCATTGATTTTAGAATCCCAGAGATCATTTATATGACCCGGGAAATAGAAAAAAACATTGATTAGACACCCAGTACACTTATTTATTCTTAGGCCTTTTTAATAAGAGGGTCCCGGAGCCTCAACCGAAACAACAGCATGAAAGAGGACATATGTCATCCTTTTGAATAATAGATTACAGGAAAGGCATTGATTTTAGAATCCCAGAGATCATTTATATGACCCGGGAAATAGAAAAAAACATTGATTAGACACCCAGTACACTTATTTATCCTCAGGCCTTGTTAATAAGAGGGTCCCGGAGCCTCAACCGATACAACAGCATGAAAGAGGACATATGTCATCCTTTTGAATAATAGATTACAGGAAAGGCATTGATTTTAGAATCCCAGAGATCATTTATATGACCCGGGAAATAGAAAAAAACATTGATTAGACACCCAGTACACTTATTTATTCTTAGGCCTTTTTAATAAGAGGGTCCTGGAGCCTCAACCGAAACAACAGCATGAAAGAGGACATATGTCATCCTTTTGAATAATAGATTACAGGAAAGGCATTGATTTTAGAATCCCAGAGATCATTTATATGACCCGGGAAATAGAAAAAAACATTGATTAGACACCCAGTACACTTATTTATCCTCAGGCTTTTTTAATAAGAGGGTCCCGGAGCCTCAACCGAAACAACAGCATGAAAGAGGACATATGTCATCCTTTTGAATAATAGATTACAGGAAAGGCATTGATTTTAGAATCCCAGAGATCATTTATATGACCCGGGAAATAGAAAAAAACATTGATTAGACACCCAGTACACTTATTTATTCTTAGGCCTTTTTAATAAGAGGGTCCCGGATCCTCAACCGAAACAACAGCAGGAAAGAGGACATATGTCATCCTTTTGAATAATAGATTACAGGAAAGGCATTGATTTTAGAATCCCAGAGATCATTTATATGACCCGGAAAATAGAAAAAAACATTGATTAGACACCCAGTACACTTATTTATTCTTAGGCCTTTTTAATAAGAGGGTCCCGGAGCCTCAACCGAAAACAACAGCATGAAAGAGGACATATGTCATCCTTTTGAATAATAGATTACAGGAAAGGCATTGATTTTAGAATCCCAGAGATCATTTATATGACCCGGGAAATAGAAAAAAACATTGATTAGACACCCAGTACACTTATTTATCCTCAGGCCTTTTTAATAAGAGGGTCCCGGAGCCTCAACCGAAACAACAGCATGAAAGAGGACATATGTCATCCTTTTGAATAATAGATTACAGGAAAGGCATTGATTTTAGAAACCCACAGATCATTATTTGCAACCGGGAAATAGAAAAAAACATTGATTAGACACCCAGTACACTTATTTATCCTCAGGCCTTTTTAATAAGAGGGTCCCGGAGCCTCAACCGAAACAACAGCATGAAAGAGGACATATGTCATCCTTTTGAATAATAGATTACAGGAAAGGCATTGATTTTAGAATACCAGAGATCATTTATATGACCCGGGAAATCTAAAAAAACATTGATTAGACACCCAGTACACTTATTTATTCTTAGGCCTTTTTAATAAGAGGGTCCTGGAGCCTCAACCGAAACAACATCATGAAAGAGGAGATATGTCATCCTTTTGAATAATAGAAAAAAACATTGATTAGACACCCAGTACACTTATTTATCCTCAGGCCTTTTTAATAAGAGGGTCCCGGAGCCTCAACCGAAACAACAGCATGAAAGAGGACATATGTCATCCTTTTGAATAATAGATTACAGGAAAGGCATTGATTTTAGAATCCCAGAGATCATTTATATGACCCGGGAAATAGAAAAAAACATTGATTAGACACCCAGTACACTTATTTATTCTTAGGCCTTTTTAATAAGAGGGTCCCGGAGCCTCAACCGAAACAACAGCATGAAAGAGGACATATGTCATCCTTTTGAATAATAGATTACAGGAAAGGCATTGATTTTAGAATCCCAGAGATCATTTATATGACCCGGGAAATAGAAAAAAACATTGATTAGACACCCAGTACACTTATTTATTCTTAGGCCTTTTTAATAAGAGGGTCCCGGAGCCTCAACTGAAACAACAGCATGAAAGAGGACATATGTTATCCTTTTGAATAATAGATTACAGGAAAGGCATTGATTTTAGAATCCCAGAGATCATTTATATGACCCGGGAAATAGAAAAAAACATTGATTAGACACCCAGTACACTTATTTATCCATAGGCCTTTTTAGCAGAGGCTCCAGGACCCTCAGCAAAAACAAGAGCAGGGAGGTGGGCATAGGAGTACAATGGAGTGTGACAATAATAATGTGAAGGGGAAGATTGCAGAGTTGTGGCATTTTAATTTTGTTATCGTGGGAAGTACTTGCAATGACCTTGCTCTGGTGAATCCATATTGCAAATGTGTTTTTTAAGGCACTGTTTGTCTATTTTTTTAATATCAGCATTTGGTAATTGAAGCTCAACTTAAGGCTGGTGAGAACCGACCTTTCTTCTGGCTGTTTGCAAATGTTGTGGCTCTGGACAAACATGTGAATAAGGGGCCATCAGCCATATTCTGCACGCAATCCCTTTGATGATTGACGATAAACATGTGTCACCTGCAATCAGAGCCCGTTACTTCTGTCTAAATCATCTTCCTGGTATGGACAGGCCACTGTTTCCCACAGCAAGTCCGAAGCTTGAACTACAAGATTGTCTTGAGTATGGTAGGAAACCAAAGTTTATTTAATTCTGTACTATCACCACAAAAGCTGAACTTCTTGAACCAAGGAAAATGCAAGCAATTTCATGTGCTTATGGATGACAAGGACGTCCTGTCCTGTGGTGCACAGAGATGGAGAGGATTTTGGGCCTCCCTGTACACTACCCAGATGTCTCCAACATCCCTAGAAACACAAGACAGCGATTCTTGTGAAGTTCCTGGAGTGTTCCGGTAGCCATCTCTTTGCGCCCCGAAAGGAATACTTTATCAGTGTTTTTGTATACATCCGACAACAGCTTCGGAGACTGTGGTGACGCACATGTTATTTACTGTTGTTCCAGCTGTGGCAATATCAATTGGCATTAAAAAGGTAAGATTTGGGGGGGCGGAGCCTATAGCTGTTGCGGTAGGACGTGTGTTTGAGGAGCTCCAGGTCTTACAATTTACTTTGGAGTTAGTTTTCAACCTTAATTTAATTTTCTTTTTGGGATTCATAGTCACACTTTCTGGGGCTATCCAAGAGGAGCCTGGTAAAAGCACTAGTAGTCACCCCTTATATCAACGGGTACGGAGACCTGTTTTTTGTGTTTCCAATATGGCGCCGGAAACAACAAACTAATCCTGAATGAAAAAAAAGGTAAGATTTGGACTAGTGACGCACATTTTATGCACGCTGTGGCAATTGCAATTTGCATTAAAAAGAAACTGCTAACAATCACTACCTACGACCACACCTGACTCCTGAAGTCATGCTTCAGTTATTAACTCAAGTTAAATTATTATTTTTTTATTTTTTATTATTCTCAGCAGATTAAAAACATACCATTCTTCTAGTCATATCACACGACATGTCAAAATGCTGCATGGAAAATGGCAGTGTGCAAAGTCATAATCTTAGTGAACCTATAAGTGCATTACATTTTCTAAAATAAACAAAAATACAGAGAAAAAAAAAAAAAAAGGAAAGAGGACATATGGCATCCTTTTGAACAATAGATTACATTTAAGGCATTGATTTGAGAAACCCAGAGATAATTTGTTGCTACCGGGAAATCTAAAAAAAACTGGATTAGACACCCAGTACACTTATTTATCCTTAGGCCTTATTAGCAGAGGCTCCAGGACCCTTAACAAAACCAGCAGCAGGAAAGAGGACATATGGCATCCTTTAGAAAAATAGATTTCTGGAAAGGCATTGATTTTAGAAACACAGAGATCATTAGTTGCAACCGTGAAATCTAAAAAAACTTAGATTATACACCCAGTACACTTCTTTATCCTTAGGCCTTTTTAGCAGAGGCTCCAGGACCCTCCACAAAACCAGCAGCATGAAAGAGGACATATGGCATCCTTTTGAAAATTAGATTACAGGAAAGGCATTGATTTTAGAAACACAGAGATAATTAGTTGCAACCGTGAAATCTAAAAAAACTTAGATTATACACCCAGTACACTTTTTTATCCTTAGGCCTTTTTATAAGAGGCTCCCGGAGCCTCAACAGAAACAACAGCATGAAAGAGGACATATGGCATCCTTGTGACTAATAGATTACAGGAAAGGCATTGATTTTAGAAACCCTGGGATAATTTGTTGCAATCTTGAAATCTAAAAAAAGATTGATTAGACACCCAGTACACTTATTTATCCTTAGGTCTTTTTTTAGCAGAGGCTCCAGGACCCTCCACAAAACCAGCAGCAGGAAAGAGGACATATGTCATCCTTTTGAAAATTAGATAACAGGAAAGGCATTGATTTTAGAAACACAGAGATCATTAGTTGCAACCGTGAAATCTAAAAAAACTTAGATTAAACACCCATTACACTTCTTTATCCTTAGGCCTTTTTATAAGAGGCTCCCGGAGCCTCAACAGAAACAACAGCATGAAAGAGGACATATGGCATCCTTGTGACTAATAGATTACAGGAAAGGCATTGATTTTAGAAACCCTGGGATAATTTGTTGCAACCGTGAAATCTAAAAAAAGATTGATTAGACACCCAGTACACTTATTTATCCTTAGGCCTTTTTAGCAGAGGCTCCAGGACCCTCCACAAAACCAGCAGCATGAAAGAGGACATATGGCATCCTTTTGAAAATTAGATTACAGGAAAGGCATTGATTTTAGAAACACAGAGATCATTAGTTGCAACCGTGAAATCTAAAAAAACTTAGATTATACACCCAGTACACTTCTTTATCCTTAGGCCTTTTTATAAGAGGCTCCCGGAGCCTCAACAGAAACAACAGCATGAAAGAGGACATATGGCATCCTTGTGACTAATAGATTACAGGAAAGGCATTGATTTTAGAAACCCTGGGATAATTTGTTGCAACTGTGAAATCTAAAAAAAGATTGATTAGACACCCAGTACACTTATTTATCCTTAGGTCTTTTTTTAGCAGAGGCTCCAGGACCCTCCACAAAAACAGCAGCATGAAAGAGGACATATGGCATCCTTTTGAAAATTAGATTACAGGAAAGGCATTGATTTTAGAAACACAGAGATCATTAGTTGCAACCGTGAAATCTAAAAAAACTTAGATTATACACCCAGTACACTTTTTTATCCTTAGGCCTTTTTATAAGAGGCTCCCGGAGCCTCAACAGAAACAACAGCATGAAAGAGGACATATGGCATCCTTGTGACTAATAGATTACAGGAAAGGCATTGATTTTAGAAACCCTGGGATAATTTGTTGCTACTGTGAAATCTAAAAAAAGATTGATTAGACACCCAGTACACTTATTTATCCTTAGGTCTTTTTTTAGCAGAGGCTCCAGGACCCTCCACAAAACCAGCAGCAGGAAAGAGGACATATGTCATCCTTTTGAAAATTAGATTACAGGAAAGGCATTGATTTTAGAAACACAGAGATCATTAGTTGCAACCGTGAAATCTAAAAAAACTTAGATTATACACCCAGTACACTTTTTTATCCTTAGGCCTTTTTATAAGAGGCTCCCGGAGCCTCAACAGAAACAACAGCATGAAAGAGGACATATGGCATCCTTGTGACTAATAGATTACAGGAAAGGCATTGATTTTAGAAACCCTGGGATCATTTGTTGCAACCGTGAAATCTAAAAAAAGATTGATTAGACACTCAGTACACTTATTTATGCTTAGGTCTTTTTTTTAGCAGAGGCTCCAGGACCCTCCACAAAACCAGCAGCAGGAAAGATGACATATGTCATCCTTTTGAAAATTAGATTACAGGAAAGGCATTGATTTTAGAAACCCGGAGATAATTTGTTGCAACCGGGAATTTAAATCAAACAAATGATTCGATGGACACCCAGTACACTTCTTTCTCCTTCGGCCTTTTTATAAGAGGGTCCAGGACCCTCAAAAAAAAGACCAGCAGGAAAGAGGACGTATGGCATCCTTTTGAACAATAGAGTACAGGTACAGCATTGATTTTACAAACCCAGAGATAATTTTGGTCAAATGTGAAATAGAAAAAAAAATTGAGTGGACACCCAGTACACCTCTTTCTCCTTAGGCCTTTTTATAAGAGGGTCCAGGACCCTCAAACAAAATACCAGCAGGAAAGAGAACATATGGCATCCTTTTGAACAATAGAGTACTGGTACGGCATTGATTTTAGAAACCCACAGATAATTTTTTTGAAAAGTGAAATAGCCCCAAAAACCATGCTTGGGCTCCCACTCCAGGTCGTTCTCCTTCAGCTTTTTTATAAGAGGGTCCAGCACCCTCAACAGAAACTACTGCAGGAAACACTACCACATATGCCATCCTTTTGCACAAGCGAGTACAGGTATGGCATCCATTTTAGAAACCCAGAGATAATTGAGAGGAAACAGGAACATTTTTCTAAAAATTTGACGGGCCACCCATTATAGGTCGTTCTCCTTCAGCCTTTTTATACCATGGGCCACGACCCGCAACAGGCACAACAGCATGAAACACCACATATGCCACCCTTTTGCACAATAGAGTACAGGTATGGCATAGATGGAACACGGAGATAATTTAGAGCAACCAAGAGACGGATAAAGATGCTTGGTCGGTCCTCCTCCTTCAAATTTGTGGCATTTTGCGTTCAATTTAATGGTCCACCAGATATAAGTGGTTTGCTAATGCTAAGTTGTACAATTCGTAACAGTTTAATCACTAGTGTTATGTGCGTTATTATTTTTATTTGAGTTTTGTACCCACAGAGCTGCAGCAGAGGCCAGAAAAATTAGGAATGTACAAATGACTGAAAAAATTGGGTATTGTTGTAGCAACTGCTGTAGCAGCGGCCAGAAAAATTGATGTTTGTAAAAAATTTGAACACTAGTTGTTGGCGGATAAGTCAAGCAAGTCCTCCGGCTTTATAACCAAAAAAAAGGCCAGCCTGTGTACCAGTTGTAGCCCAAGCCAGCTCATCTCATCATCAGGCCTTTTTTATTCAAATGTATCGCCCAATGTCAGTCCCTTCGGGATCCAGCCCTCATTCATTTTTATAAAAGTGAGATAGTCGAGGCTTTTTTGACCTAGGCGACTTCTCTTCTCAGTGACAAAACCTCCTGCTGCACTGAAAGTCCTTTCGGACAGGACACTTGAAGTGGGGCAGGCCAGAAGTTCCATTGCAAATTGGGATAGCTCAGGCCACAAGTCCAGCCTGCACACCCAGTAGTCAAGGGGTCCATCGCTCCTGAGAGTATCGAGATCCACAGTTAAAGCTAGGTAGTCTGCTACCTGTCGGTTGAGTCTTTCTCTAAGGCTGGATCCCGAAAGGCTCTGATGGTGCATGGGAGTTAAAAAGGTACGCATGTCCTCCATCAACAAGACGTCAGGAAAGCGTCCGGTCCTTGCCGCCGTGGTCGTGGGAGGAGGAGGATTAATTTAATCTCTTCCCCTGTTACATTCCCGTGGTGCTGTGACATCACCCTTATACGCTGTGTAAAGCATAGTTTTTAATTTATTATGAAAATGCTCCATCCTTTCCGACTTGTGGGAATTTGGTAACATTTCAGGCACTTTATGCTTATACCGGGGGTCGAGGAGCGTGGACACCCAGTACAGGTCGTTCTCCTTCAGCTTTTTTATACGAGGGTCCCTCAACAGGCAAGACAGCATGAAAGAACCCATTTGAACAAAGTTGGATGCCGAGCTAATCATGTCCCGTTCCTCCTCCTCACTGATCTCACTGATGGTATCTTCTTCCCCCCAGCCACGTACAACACTACGGGTACCAGAGAGGTGACAACAACGAGCACCCTGGGATGCCTGTTGTGCTCGGTCTTCCTCCTCCTCCTCAAAGCCACATTCCTCCTCTGACTCCTCTTCCTCACAATCCTCTTCCTGCGTTGCCGCAGGTCCAGCAAGCGATGCTGATTCGGCTGTTTGTGGGGGTGATGGACACCACAACTCTCCCGCTTCCTCTTCACGCTCATCTACGGCCTGATCCAGCACTCTTCGCAGGGCACACTCCAGGAAGAAAACAAATGGTATGATGTCGCTGATGGTGCCTTCGGTGCGACTGACAAGGTTTGTCACCTCCTCCAGGCATTGCGCATGAGCGTCCAGTAATTTGGAAAAAATATCCCCAGCTCCCCAGAGGCTGGCCTAGCCCCCCGGTCATACAAATACTCATTAACAGCTTTTTCTTGTTTGAGCAGGCGGTCAAACATTAGGAGTGTTGAATTCCACCGTGTCGGGCTGTCGCAAATCAAGCGCCTCACTGGCAGGTTGTTTCGACGCTGGATATCGGACAAGTGTGCCATGGCCGTGTAGGAACGCCTGAAATGGCCACACACCTTCCTGGCCTGCTTCAGGACGTCCTGTAAGCCTGGGTACTTATGGACAAATCGTTGTACAATTAGATTACACACATGTGCCATGCACGGCACATGTGTCAACTTGCCCAATTTCAATGCCGCCACCAAATTACTTCCATTGTCAGAAACAACGTTGCCAATCTCCAGTTGGTGCGGAGTCAGCCAATGATCCACCTGTGCGTTCAGGGAGGTCAGGAGTGCTGGTGCGGTGTGACTCTCCGCTTTCAGGCAAGTCAACCCCAAGACGGCGTGACACTGCCGTAACCGGGATGTAGCATAGTGCCTGGGGAGCTGGGAGGGTGCCATAGATGTGGAGCAAGATGCAGAAGTTGAAGAGGACTCAGCCGAGGAAGAGGTTATGTAAGAGGATGGAGTAGGAGGAGTAGAGGAGGTAGCAGCAGGCCTGCCTGCAAGTCGTGGCGGTGTCACCAACTCTTCTCCAGAGCCACGCATTCCATGCTTGTCAGAAGTCAGCAGGTTTACCCAATGCGCAGTGTAGGTGATATACCTGCCCTGACCATGCTTTGCAGACCAGCTATCCGTGGTCATATGGACCCTTGCCCCAACGCTGTGTTCCAGACATGCCATAACTTCCTTTCTCACAACAGAGTACAGGTTTGGGATTGCCTTTTGTGAAAAGAAATTTCTGCCAGGTACCTTCCACTGTGGTGTCCCAATAGATACAAATTCTTTGAAAGCATCAGACTCCACCAGCTTGTATGGTAAAAGCTGGCAGGCTAAGAGTTCAGACAAGCCAGCTGTCAGATGCCGGGCAAGGGGGTGACTTTGAGAAATTGGCTTCTTACGCTCAAACATGTCCTTGACAGACACCTGACTGTGGGCAGATGACCAGGAACTGCTACGTAAGAGAGACTGAGTGGAGGATGGTTGAGAGGGGGCAAGGAGGACAGCACTGGTTGACGTGGCTGAAGATGATGGAGCAGGAGGAGGAGGGCGGCTTTCACTTTGTGTGCTGCTTCTACTCATGTGTTCTTCCCATCGGCCTTTGTGATGGGAGACCATGTGCCTTCGCAAAGCAGTTGTACCTAGGTGGCTGTTGGACTTCCCACGACTCAGTTTCTTTTGGCACAGGTTGCAAATGGCATCGCTGTTGTCAGAGGCAGACACACAAAAAAAAATGCCACACTGCTGAGCTCTGCGATGATGGCATTCTGGTGGTGGCAACAGCATGCGTTGATGGGCATCGGCGTGCTGTCTGGCTGACCCCTGGTGACGATGTATGCTGTCTGACTGTGCCACTAGCTCCTTGAGATGACCTCCCCATGCTTCCAAATCGTCTCCTCCTCCTCCTCCTCCTCCTCTCTGTCTCCCCATCTGAACTTTCCCCCTCTTCTTCTTCTCTTCTAGCAGGCACCCACGTGACATCCACCGACACATCATCATCAACCGCTTCACTTGTATCTGAAACATCAAGAAAGGAAGCAGCAGTGGGTACAACATCATCATCATCATCACACCGTACCTCCATGTCGGTAATGCTGCCTGACTGAGACTGATCACTATTATCTACATCCTCTGTCAATGATGGTTGTGCATCACTCATTTCTTCCAAATGATGTGTCAATAACTCCTGTGACAGATCAAGTGAAGCGGCTGTGGTACTAGTGTTGGTGGTGGCGACAGGCGGGGGAGTGGCACTTTTCACTTGAGACGTGCGCAAAGCACAGCTGGACGTAGATGGTGCGTCAAGGTTAGGAGGACTAGCAGCGGAAGCTGAAGAAGATTGGGTGTCCTGTGTTAGCCATTCAACTAGGTCCTCCTCAGAAGTTTTCGCGTCCCCCCTGGCACCCGGCGTCTGAACAATGTACATATTTGTAGGGTCTAAAGGAATCACAGCACCACGACCACGACCACGGAATCTGTGGGGTGGCCTGCCTCTGCCTGTCATTTTTTTTAAAATGGACACTAACAATACTATTACACCAATTGAGTGGTGGCACTGTGAAAGTGCGCACAGTATACGCTGTGAGACTGACAACAACAAAATAGACAGATGTTTTAAAAATCACAAATTGTTAGTTTTTTAAAATATTACAAGTACTGTGACAACAAATATGATTGTTTGGCACTAGTTGGCAAATGGGCCTGTCTGGCACACACGCTGGGAGAAAGGAAACTGCAATTCAATGGCACTAGGAGACTGAAGAATCACAGTTAAAACAGTTATGATTAACAGAAATTCCAATCCTGTTACAATAAATATGATTGGTGGCACTAATTGGCTAGTTGGGACTGGCACACAGGCAGGCAGGCAGGCAGGAGGAAAATGCAATTCAAGGAGGGCACTAGTAGACTGCAGATTGACAGTCAAAACAGTGATGATTGACAAATTTTGCAATACTGTTAAAATAAATATGATTGCTGGCACTAATTGGATAGTTGGGCCTGGCACACAGGCTGGCAGGCAGTAGAAAAGTGCAATTCAATGGCACGAGCAAACTGAGGATTAAGATCAACAATCAATAATTTTTTAATTTTAATTAGTAACTATACTGTGAAAAAAAATTATGATTGCTGTAAATAGTTGGCAAGACGGCCTGGCACAAAAGGCTGGCAGGCAGGAGGTAGATGCAATTCAAGGACACTAGGAGACTGATTACTGACAGTCAAAACAGTGATGATTGACAATTTTTGCAATACTGTTAAAAGAAATATGATTGCTGGCAACAATTGGCTAGTTGGGCTTGGCTCACAGCAGGCTGCAAGGCAGGAGGAAAGTGCTATTCAATGGCACCAGCAAACTGAGGATTCACAACAACTATTACCAAAAATTTTAATTTTTAATTATTAAGAATACTGTCACAACAAATATGATTGGTGTAAATATTTTTCAAGTAGGCCTGGCACACAGGCTTGGAAGGCTGTAGAAAAGTGCAATTCTAGGGCACGAGCAAACTGAGGATTAAGATCATCAACAATCAAGAATTTTTTAATTTTAATTAGTAACTATACTGTGACAAAAAATTATGATTGGTGTAAATAGTTGGGAAGACGGACTGGCACAAAAGGCTGGCAGGCAGGAGGTAGATGCAATTCAAGGACACTAGGAGACTGATTACTGACAGTCAAAACAGTGATGATTGACAATTTTTGCAATACTGTTAAAAAAAATATGATTGCTGGCAACAATTGGCTAGGTGGGCCTGGCTCACAGCAGGCTGCAAGGCAGGAGGAAAGTGCTATTCAATGGCACCAGCAAACTGAGGATTCACAACAACTATTACCAAAAATTTTAATTTTTAATTATTAAGAATACTGTCACAACAAATATGATTGGTGTAAATATTTTTCAAGTAGGCCTGGCACACAGGCTTGGAAGGCTGTAGAAAAGTGCAATTCTAGGGCACGAGCAAACTGAGGATTAAGGTCATCAACAATCAAGAATTTTTTAATTTTAATTAGTAACTATACTGTGAAAAAAAATATGATTGGTGTTAATAGTTGGCAAGACGGCCTGGCACAAAAGGCTGGCAGGCCGGAGGTAGATGCAATTCAAGGACACTAGGAGACTGATTACTGACAGTCAAAACAGTGATGATTGACAATTTTTGCAATACTGTTAAAAGAAATATGATAGCTGGCAACAAATGGCTAGGTGGGCCTGGCTCACAACTATTACCAAAATTTTTAATTTTTAATTATTAAGAATACTGTCACAACAAATATGATTGGTGTAAATATTTTTCAAGTAGGCCTGGCACACAGGCTTGGAAGGCTGTAGAAAAGTGCAATTCTAGGGCACGAGCAAACTGAGAATTAAGATCATCAACAATCAAGAATTTTTTAATTTTAATTAGTAACTATACTGTGACAACAATTGTGCTTGGTGTAAATAGTTGGCAAGACGGCCTGGCACAAAAGGCTGGCAGGCAGGAGGTAAATGCAATTCATTGATTACTGACAGTCAAAACAGTGATGATTGACAATTTTTGCAATACTGTTAAAAGAAATATGATTGCTGGCAATAATTTGCTAGGTGGGCCGGGCACACAGCAGGCTGCAAGGCAGGAGGAAAGTGCAATTCACTGACACCAGCAAACTAAGACCTAGATTTGGAGTTTGGCGTTAGCCGTGAAAACCAGCGTTAGAGGCTCCTAACGCTGGTTTTAGGCTACCGCCGGTATTTAGAGTCACTCAAAATAGGGTCTAACGCTCACTTTTCAGCCGCGACTTTTCCATACCGCAGATTCCCTTACGTCAATTGCGTATCCTATCTTTTCAATGGGATTTTTCTAACTCCGGTATTTAGAGTCGTTTCTGAAGTGAGCGTTAGACATCTAACGACAAAACTCCAGCCGCAGGAAAAAAGTCAGTAGTTAAGAGCTTTCTGGGCTAACGCCGGTTTCTAAAGCTCTTAACTACTGTACTCTAAAGTACACTAACACCCATAAACTACCTATGTACCCCTAAACTGAGGTCCCCCCACTTCGCCGACACTCGAATAATTTTTTTTAACCCCTTATCTGCCGACCGCCACCTACGTTATACTTATGTACCCCTAATCTGCTCCCCCTAACACTGCTGACCCCTGTATTATATTTATTAACCCCTAATATGCCCCCCTCAACGTCGCCTCCATCTGCCTACACTTATTAACCCCTAATCTGCCGACCGCAAAGCGCCGCCACCTACGTTATCCTTATGTACCCCTAATCTGCTGCCCCTAACACCGCCGACCCCTATATTATATTTATTAACCCCTAACCTGCCCCCCACAACGTCGCCGCCAGCTACCTACAATAATTAACCCCTAATCTGCCGAGCGGACCTGAGCGCTACTATAATAAAGTTATTAACCCCTAATCCGCCTCACTAACCCTATAATAAATAGTATTAGCCCCTAATCTGCCCTCCCTAACATCGCCGACACCTAACTTCAATTATTAACCCCTAATCTGCCGACCGGAGCTCACCGCTATTCTAATAAATGTATTAACCCCTAAAGCTAAGGCTAACCCTAACACTAACACCCCCCTAACTTAAATATAATTTTATTCTAACGAAATAAATGAACTCTTATTAAAAAAATTATTCCTATTTAAAGCTAAATACTTACCTGTAAAATAAATCCTAATATAGCTACAATATAAATTATAATTACATTGTAGCTATTTTAGGATTAATATTTATTTTACAGGCAACTTTGTAATTATTTTAACCAGGTACAATAGCTATTAAATAGTTAAGAACTATTTAATAGTTACCTAGTTAAAATAATTACAAAATTACCTGTAAAATAAATCCTAACCTAAGTTACAATTAAACCTAAAACTATACTATCATTAAATTAATTAAATAAAATACCTACAATTACCTACAATTAAACCTAACACTACACTATCAATACATTAATTAAATACAATATCTACAAATAACTACAATGAAATAAACTAACTAAAGTACAAAAAAGAAAAAAGAACTAAGTTACAAAAAATAAAAAAATATCTACAAACATAAGAAAAATATTACAACAATTTTAAACTAATTACACCTACTCTAAGCCCCCTAATAAAACAACAAAGCCCCCCAAAATAAAAAATGCCCTACCCTATTCTAAATTACTAAAGTTAAAAGCTCTTTTACCTTACCAGCCCTGAACAGGGCCCTTTGCGGGGCATGCCCCAAGAAGTTCAGCTCTTTTGCCTGTAAAAAAAAACATACAATACCCCCCCCCCAACATTACAACCCACCACCCACATACCCCTAATCTAACCCAAACCCCCCTTAAATAAACCTAACACTAAGCCCCTGAAGGTCATCCTACCTTGTCTTCACCTCACCAGGTATCACCGATCCGTCCTGGCTCCAAAATCTTCATCCAACCCAAGCGGGGGTTGGCGATCCATCATCCGGTGGCTGAAGAGGTCCAGAAGAGGCTCCAAAGTCTTCATCCTATCCGGGAAGAAGAGGCGATCCGGACCGGCAACCATCTTGATCCAAGCGGCATCTTCTATCTTCATCCAATGACGACCAGCTCCATCCTGAAGACCTCCACAGCGGACCCATCTTCTTCCGGCGACGTCCAACTGAAGAATGACGGTTCCTTTAAGGGACGTCATCCAAGATGGCGTCCCTCGAATTCCGATTGGCTGATAGGATTCTATCAGCCAATCGGAATTAAGGTAGGAATATTCTGATTGGCTGATGGAATCAGCCAATCAGAATCAAGTTCAATCCGATTGGCTGATCCAATCAGCCAATCAGATTGAGCTTACATTCTATTGGCTGTTCCGATAAGCCAATAGAATGCGAGCTCAATCTGATTGGCTGATTGGATCAGCCAATCGGATTGAACTTGATTCTGATTGGCTGATTCCATCAGCCAATCAGAATATTCCTACCTTAATTCCGATTGGCTGATAGAATCCTATCAGCAAATCGGAATTCGAGGGACGCCATCTTGGATGACGTCCCTTAAAGGAACCTTCATTCGTCGGGAAGTCGTCGTCGGAAGAAGATGGGTCCGTGGTGGAGGTCTTCAGGATGGAGCCGGTCATCATCGGATGAAGATAGAAGATGCCGCTTGGATCAAGATGGTTGCCGGTCCGGATCGCCTCTTCTTCCCGGATAGGATGAAGACTTTGGAGCCTCTTCTGGACCTCTTCAGCCACCGGATGATGGATCGCCAACCCCCGCTTGGGTTGGATGAAGATTTTGGAGCCAGGACGGATCGGTGATACCTGGTGAGGTGAAGACAAGGTAGGATGATCTTCAGGGGCTTAGTGTTAGGTTTATTTAAGGGGGGTTTGGGTTAGATTAGGGGTATGTGGGTGGTGGGTTGTAATGTTGGGGGGGGGGTATTGTATGTTTTTTTTTACAGGCAAAAGAGCTGAACTTCTTGGGGCATGCCCCGCAAAGGGCCCTGTTCAGGGCTGGTAAGGTAAAAGAGCTTTTAACTTTAGTAATTTAGAATAGGGTAGGGCATTTTTTATTTTGGGGGGCTTTGTTGTTTTATTAGGGGGCTTAGAGTAGGTGTAATTAGTTTAAAATTGTTGTAATATTTTTCTTATGTTTGTAGATATTTTTTTATTTTTTGTAACTTAGTTCTTTTTTCTTTTTTGTACTTTAGTTAGTTTATTTAAATGTATTTTTTTGTAGGTATTGTATTTAATTAATGTATTGATAGTGTAGTGTTAGGTTTAATTGTAGGTAATTGTAGGTATTTTATTTAATTAATTTAATGATAGTATAGTGTTAGGTTTAATTGTAACTTAGGTTAGGATTTATTTTACAGGTAATTTTGTAATTATTTTAACTAGGTAACTATTAAATAGTTCTTAACTATTTAATAGCTATTGTACCTGGTTAAAATAATTACAAAGTTGCCTGTAAAATAAATATTAATCCTAAAATAGCTACAATGTAATTATAATTTATATTGTAGCTATATAAGGGTTTATTTTACAGGTAAGTATTTAGCTTTAAATAGGAATAATTTATTTAATAAGAGTTAATTAATTTCGTTAGATTAAAATTATATTTAATTTAGGGGGGTGTTAGTGTTAGGGTTAGACTTAGCTTTAGGGGTTAATACATTTATTAGAATAGCGGTGAGCTCCGGTCGGCAGATTAGGGGTTAATAATTGAAGTTAGGTGTCGGCGATGTTAGGGAGGGCAGATTAGGGGTTAATACTATTTATTATAGGGTTAGTGAGGCGGATTACGGGTTAATAACTTTATTATAGTAGCGCTCAGGTCCGCTCGGCAGATTAGGGGTTAATAATTGTAGGCAGGTGGAGACGACGTTGTGGGGGGCAGATTAGGGGTTAATAAATATAATATAGGGGTCGGCGGTGTTAGGGGCAGCAGATTAGGGGTACATAGGGAAAATGTAAGTAGCGGCGGTTTACGGAGCGGCAGATTAGGGGTTAATAATAATATGCATGGGTCAGCGATAGCGGGAGCGGCAGATTAGAGGTTAATAAGTGTAAGGTTAGGGGTGTTTAGACTTGGGGTACATGTTAGAGTGTTAAGTGCAGACGTAGGAAGGGTTACCGCATAGCAAACAATGGGGCTGCGTTAGGAGCTGAACGCGGCTTTTTTGCAGGTGTTTGGTTTTTTTTCAGCTCAAACAGCTCCATTGTTTCCTATGGGGGAATCGTGCACGAGCACGTTTTTGAGGCTGGCCGCTTGCGTAAGCAACTCTGGTATCGAGAGTTGAAGCTGCGTTAAAAATGCTCTACGCTCCTTTCTTGGAGCCTAACGCAGCCATTCTTTGGACTCTCAATACCAGAGTTATTTTTATGGTGCGGCCAGAAAAAAGCCGGCGTTAGTTTTTCGGGTCGTTACCGACAAAACTCCAAATCTAGCCGTAAGGATTCACAACAACTATTAACAAAAATTTTAATTTTTAATTACTAAGAATACTGTGACAACAAATATGATTGGTGTAAATATTTTTCAAGTAGGCCTGGCACACAGGCTTGGAAGGCAGTAGAAAAGTGCAATTCTAGGGCACGAGCAAACTGAGGATTAAGATCATCAACAATCAAGAATTTTTTAATTTTAATTAGTAACTATACTGTGACAAAAAATTATGATTGGTGTAAATAGTTGGCAAGACGGACTGGCACAAAAGGCTGGCAGGCAGGAGGTAGATGCAATTCAAGGACACTAGGAGACTGATTACTGACAGTCAAAACAGTGATGATTGACAATTTTTGCAATACTGTTAAAAGAAATATGATTGCTGGCAACAATTGGCTAGGTGGGCCTGGCTCACAGCAGGCTGCAAGGCAGGAGGAAAGTGCTATTCAATGGCACCAGCAAACTGAGGATTCACAACAACTATTACCAAAAATTTTAATTTTTAATTATTAAGAATACTGTCACAACAAATATGATTGGTGTAAATATTTTTCAAGTAGGCCTGGCACACAGGCTTGGAAGGCAGTAGAAAAGTGCAATTCTAGGGCACGAGCAAACTGAGGATTAAGGTCATCAACAATCAAATTTTTTTTAATTTTAATTAGTAACTATACTGTCTGTGACAACAATTATGATTGGTGTAAATAGTTGGCTAGACGGCCTGGCACAAAAGGCTGGCAGTGGCAGGCAGGAGGTAAATTCAATTCAATGGCACTAGGAGACTTGTGATTGGTGCCACTAATTGGCTAGTTGGGCCTGGCACACAGGCTGGCAGATATGAGTCGTGGATGGTAGGTAGGGCAGCAATTTAACACAGTATGCTGTGTAAGTGACAAAAACACAGGCCTGATAGAAAATTAAGTTAGATTACACTAGCAAATATTTTAAAATTTTAGATTTTAATATTAGAGTTATGTTAAGAAGTGCAATGCACATATGAGTGGTCGCACTGGCTGGCTGCTACGTAGGGCAGCAATTATAACAACAGTATGCTGTGTAAGTCAAATAGACAGTTAGACAGTTAGACACAGGCCTGATAGAAAATAAAATTAGATTACACTAGCATAATGATTTAAAGACTTTTTTTTGGCAATTTAAAGAAAAAGGTTAAGCACATACATATGAGTCGTGGCTGATAGCCTTGGAAGGGCAGCTATTAAAAACAGTAGGATCTGTAAGTCAGATACACACACGCCTGATAAAAAATACTATTAGATTACACTAGAAAAATGATTTAAATTATTTTTTGGGGGGTGAATTAAAAAAAGGTTAAACACATATGAGTCGTGGCTCATAGACTAGGGAGGGCAGCAAGTAAACACAGTAGGCTCTGTATGTCAGCAAAACACACAGGCCGGATAGAAAATTATATTAGATTACACTAGCAAACAAATTTAAACTTTTTTTTTTTATATTAAAATTAAGGTGAAGAAGAATAGATATGAGTGCTGGGTGGCTGCCTGGCACAGACCAATTAACCAAAAGACTGAAAAAAAAGAGGTATATTAATGCTGAGTGAGCCTGACAGACACAGGCATGATAGTAAATGTAATTAGATTACACTAGCAAAATATTTTTTTTTTTTTTTAAATTTAAAATAATGTTATAAACGGATATTAACACTGGTGGCTGGCACAGAGCAATGAACCAGAGTATATGCTGTGTGACACTGGCCTGATAGAAAATGAACAACAATTACACTAGCAAAATAATAAAAGTTTTTGGTTAGTTAAATTTAAACTAATGTTGTTAGGGAGATATCAGTGGTGGCAGTAGTGACAGCATATGCTGTGAGCCTTAGGCAAATGCTAATAAAAAAAAAATGAAAAAAGAAAAAAAAAACGTCACGAAATATAGCCCTAAAAAGGGCTTTTTGGGGTGCTGTGCTTGCAGCAGAGATGAGTGGAGTCCTTCTGGACACTAAATACACTAGCCTAGCTATGTTTTTCCTATTAATGTCAGGAGCAAAAACACAACACGTCCTCTCATTAAGAAAGCAAGGTCGTTATGAGTCTAAAATGGCGGATTCCGAGTAGCTGGGAGGGTCTGTGAGGGAGTGTCTGATGTTGATTGGCTCTAATGTGTCAGGCGGCTGTGACATAAAGGGTCAAAGTTTCCACAGTGATGACACATAGGGGCGGATCGAACATCGCCATGTGTTCGCCCACAAACGCGAACGCGAACAAGCTATGTTCGCTGTGAACCGTTCGCGGGCGAACAGTTCGGGACATCACTATTCCTATACACCCAGCACCTACTGACCTTACCTGCTGCTAATACTTCTTCCTATACACCCAGCACCTACTGACCTTACCTGCTGCTAATACCTCTTCCTATACACCCAGCACCTACTGACCTTACCTACTGCTAATACCTCTTCCTATACACCCAGCACATACTGACCTTACCTGCTACTAATACCTCTTCCTATACACCCAGCACCTACTGACCTTACCTGCTGCTAATACCTCTTCCTATACACCCAGCACCTACTGACCTTACCTGCTGCTAATATCTCTTCCTATACACCCAGCACCCTACTGACCTTACATGCTGCTAATACCTCTTCCTATACACTCAGCACCTACTGACCTTACCTGCTGCTAATACCTCTTCCTCTACACCCAGCACCTACTGACCTTACCTGCTGCTAATAACTCTTCCTCTACACCCAGCACCTACTGACCTTTCCTACTGCCAATACCTCTTCCTATACACCCAGCACCTACTGACCTTATCTGCTGCTAATACCTCTTCCTATACACCCAGCATCTACTGACCTTACCTGCTGCTAATACCTCTTCCTCTACACCCAGCACCTACTGATCTTACCTGCTGCTAATAACTCTTCCTCTACACCCAGCACCTACTGACCTTTCCTACTGCCAATACCTCTTCCTATACACCCAGCACCTACTGACCTTACCTACTGCCAATACCTCTTCCTATACACCCAGCACCTACTGACCTTATCTGCTGCTAATACCTCTTCCTATACACCCAGCATCTACTGACCTTACCTGCTGCTAACACCTCTTCCTATACACCCAGCACCTACTGACCTTACCTGCTGCTATTACCTCTTCCTCTACACCCAGCACCTACTGACCTTACCTGCTGCTAACACCTCTTCCTATACACCCAGCACCTACTGACCTTACCTGCTGCTAATACCTCTTCCTATACACCCAGCCCCTACTGACCTTACCTGCTGCTAATACCTCTTCCTATACACCCAGCACCTACTGACTTTACCTGCTGCTATTACCTCTTCCTATACATCCAGCACCTACTGACCTTACCTGCTGCTAATACCTCTTCCTATACACACAGCACCTATTGACCTTACCTGCTGCTAATACCTCTCCTTATACACCCAGCACCTACTGACCTTACCTGCTGCTAATACCTCTCCCTATACACCCAGCACCTACTGACCTTACCTGCTGCTAATAACTCTTCCTATACACCCAGTACCTACTGACCTTACCTGCTGCTAATACCTTTTCCTATACACCCAGCACCTACTGACCTTACCTGCTGCTAATACCTCTTCCTATACACCCAGCACCTACTGACCTTACCTGCTGCTAATACCTCTTCCTATACACCCAGCACCTACTGACCTTACCTGCTGCTAATACCTCTTCCTATACACCCAGCACCTACTGACCTTACCTGCTGCTAATACCTCTTCCTATACACCCAGCATCTACTGACCTTACCTGCTGCTAATACCTCTTCCTATACACCCAGCACCTACTGACCTTACCTGCTGCTAATACCTCTTCCTATACACCCAGCACCTACTGACCTTACCTGCTGCTAATACCTCTTCCTATACACCCAGCACCTACTGACCTCACCTGCTGCTAATAACTCTTCCTATGCACCCAGCACCTACTGACATTACCTGCTGCTAATACCTCTTCATATTCACCCAGCACCTTCTGACCTTACCTGCTGCTAATACATCATCCTATACACCCAGCACCTACTGACCTTACCTGCTGCTAATACCTCTTCCTATACACCCAGCACCTACTGACCTTACCTGTTGCTAATCCCTCTTCCTATACACCCAGCACCTACTGACCTTACCTGCTGCTAATACCTCTTCCTATACACCCAGCACCTACTGAACTTACCTGCTGCTAATATCTCTTCCTATACACCCAGCACCTACTGACATTACCTGCTGCTAATACCTCTTCCTATTCACCCAGCACCTTCTGACCTTACCTGCTGCTAATACCTCTTCCTATACACACAGCACCCTACTGACATTAACTGCTGATAATACCTCTTCCTATACACCCAGCACCTACTGACCTTACCTGCTGCTAATATCTCTTCCTATACACCCAGCACCTACTGACCTTACCTACTGCTAATACCTCTTCCTATACACCCAGCACCTACTGACCTTACCGGCTGCTAATACCTCTTCCTATACACACAGCACCCTACTGACATTAACTGCTGATAATACCTCTTCCTATACACCCAGCACCTACTGACCTTACCTGCTGCTAATACCTCTTCCTATACACCCAGCACCTACTGACTTTACCTGCTGCTATTACCTCTTCCTATACATCCAGCACCTACTGACCTTACCTGCTGCTAATACCTCTTCCTATACACCCAGCACCTACTGACCTTACCTGCTGCTAATACCTCTTCCTATACACACAGCACCTATTGACCTTACCTGCTGCTAATACCTCATCCTATACACCCAGCACCTACTGACCTTACCTGCTGCTAATACCTTTTCCTATACACCCAGCACCTACTGACCTTACCTGCTGCTAATACCTCTTCCTATACACCCAGCACCTACTGACCTTACCTGCTGCTAATACCTCTTCCTATACACCCAGCACCTACTGACCTTACCTGCTGCTAATACCTCTTCCTATACACCCAGCACCTACTGACCTTACCTGCTGCTAATACCTCTTCCTATACACACAGCACCTATTGACCTTACCTGCTGCTAATACCTCATCCTATACACCCAGCACCTACTGACCTTACCTGCTGCTAATACCTTTTCCTATACACCCAGCACCTACTGACCTTACCTGCTGCTAATACCTCTTCCTATACACCCAGCACCTACTGACCTTACCTGCTGCTAATACCTTTTCCTATACACCCAGCACCTACTGACCTTATCTCCTGCTAAAACATCTTCCTATACACCCAGCACCTACTGACCTTACCTGATGCTAATAACTCTTCCTATGCACCCAGCACCTACTGACCTTACCTGCTGCTAATACCTCTTCCTATGCACCCAGCAATTACTGACCTTACCTGCTGCTAATACCTCTTCCTATACACCCAGCACCTACTGACCTTACCTACTGCTAATATCTCATCCTATACACCCAGCACTTACTGACCTTACCTACTGCTAATACCTCTTCCTATACACCCAGCACCTACTGACCTTACCTGCTGCTAATACCTCTTCCTATACACTCAGCACCTACTGACCTTACCTGCTGCTAATACCTCTTCCTGTACACCCAGCACCTACTGCCCTTTCCTGCAGCTAATACCTCTTCCTATACACTCAGCACCTACTGACCTTACCTGCTGCTAATACCTCTTCCTATACACCCAGCACCTACTGACCTTACCTGCTGCTAATACCTCTTCCTGTACACCCAGCACCTACTGCCCTTTCCTGCAGCTAATACCTCTTCCTATACACCCAGCACCTACTGACCTTATCTGCTGCTAATACCTCTTCCTATACACCCAGCACCTACTGACCTTACCTGCTGCTAATATCTCTTCCTATACACCCAGCACATACTGACCTTACCTGCTGCTAATACCTCTTCCTATACACCCAGCACCTACTGACCTTATCTGCTGCTAATAACTCTTCCTATACACCCAGTACCTACTGACCTTACCTGCAGCTAATACCTCTTCCTATACACCCAGCACCTACTGACCTTATCTGCTGCTAATAACTCTTCCTATACACCCAGTACCTACTGACCTTACCTGCTGCTAATACCTCTTCCTATACACCCAGCACATACTGACCTTACCTACTGCTAATACCTCTCCCTATACACCCAGCACCTACTGACCTTACCTGCTGCTAATACCTCTTCCTATACACCCAGCACCTACTGACCTTACCTGCTGCTAATACCTCTTCCTATACACCCAGCACCTACTGACCTTACCTGCTGCTAATATCTCTTCCTATACACCCAGCACCTACTGACCTTACCTGCAGCTAATACCTCTTCCTATACACCCAGCACCTACTGACCTTACCTGCAGCTAATACCTCTTCCTATACACCCAGCACCTACTGACCTTACCTGCTGCTAATATCTCTTCCTATACACCCAGCACCTACTGACCTTACCTGCTGCTAATAACTCTTCCTATACACCCAGCACCTACTGACATTACCTGCTGCTAATACCTCTTCCTATTCACCCAGCACCTTCTGACCTTACCTGCTGCTAATACATCTTCCTATACACCCAGCACCTACTGACCTTACCTGCTGCTAATACCTCTTCCTATACACACAGCACCCTACTGACATTACCTGCTGCTAGTACCTCTTCCTATACACCCAGCACCTACTGACCTTACCTGCTGCTAATACATCTTCCTATACACCCAGCACCTACTGACCTTACCTGCTGCTAATAACTCTTCCTCTACACCCAGCACCTATTGACCTTATCTGCTGCTAATACCTCTTCCTATACACCCAGCACCTACTGACCTTATCTGCTGCTAATACCTCTTCCTATACACACAGCACCCTACTGACATTAACTGCTGATAATACCTCTTCCTATACACCCAGCACCTACTGACCTTACCTGCTGCTAATACGTCTTCCTATACACCCAGCACCTACTAACCTTACCTACTGCTAATACCTCTTCCTATACACCCAGCACCTACTGACCTTACCTGCTGCTAATACCTCTTCCTATTCACCCAACACCTACTGATCTTACCTGCTGCCAATACCTATTCCTATACACCCAGCACCTACTGACCTTACCTGCTGCTAATACCTCTTACCATACACCCAGCACCTACTGACATTACCTGCTGCTAATACCTCTTACCATACACCCAGCACCTACTGACCTTACCTGCTACTAATACCTCTTACCATACACCCAGCACCTACTGACCTTACCTGCTGCTAATACCTCTTCCTATACACCCAGCACCTACTGACCTCACCTGCTGCTAATACCTCTTCCTATACACCCAGCACCTACTGACCTTATCTGCTGCTAAGACCTCTTCCTATACACCCAGCATATTATGACCTTACCTGCTGCTAATACCTCTTCCTATACACCCAGCACCTACTGACCTTACCTGCTGCTAATACCTCTTCCTATACACCCAGCACCTACTGACCTTACCTGCTGCTAATATCTCTTCCTATACACCCAGCACCCTACTGACCTTACCTGCTGCTAATACCTCTTCCTATACACCCAGCACCTACTGACCTTACCTGTTGCTAATAGCTCTTCCTATACACCCAGCACCTACTGACCTTACCTGCTGCTAATACCTCTTCCTATACACCCAGCACCTACTGACCTTACCTGCTGCTAATACCTCTTCCTCTACACCCAGCACCTACTGACCTTACCTGCTGCTAATAACTCTTCCTCTACACCCAGCACCTACTGACCTTTCCTACTGCCAATACCTCTTCCTATACACCCAGCACCTACTGACCTTACCTACTGCTAATACCACTTCCTATACACCCAGCACCTACTGAGCTTACCTACTGCCAATACCTCTTCCTATACACCCAGCACCTACTGACCTTACCTAATGCTAATACCACTTCCTATACACCCAGCACCTACTGACCTTACCTGCTGCTAATACCTCTTCCTATAAACCCAGTATTTTATGACCTTACCTGCTGCTAATACCTCTTTCTATACACCCAGCACCTACTGACCTTACCTGCTGCTAATACCTCTTCCTATACACCCAGCACCTACTGACCTTACCTGCTGCTAATACCTCTTCCTATACACCCAGCACCTACTGACCTTACCTGCTGCTAATAACTATTCCTATACACCCAGCACCTACTGACCTTACCTGCTGCTAATACCTCTTACCATACACCCAGCACCTACTGACATTACCTGCTGCTAATACCTCTTACCATACACCCAGCACCTACTGACCTTACCTGCTACTAATACCTCTTACCATACACCCAGCACCTACTGACCTTACCTGCTGCTAATACCTCTTCCTATACACCCAGCACCTACTGACCTCACCTGCTGCTAATACCTCTTCCTATACACCCAGCACCTACTGACCTTATCTGCTGCTAAGACCTCTTCCTATACACCCAGCATATTATGACCTTACCTGCTGCTAATACCTCTTCCTATACACCCAGCACCTACTGACCTTACCTGCTGCTAATACCTCTTCCTATACACCCAGCACCTATTGACCTTACCTGCTGCTAATATCTCTTCCTATACACCCAGCACCCTACTGACCTTACCTGCTGCTAATACCTCTTCCTATACACCCAGCACCTACTGACCTTACCTGCTGCTAATACCTCTTCCTCTACACCAGCACCTACTGACCTTACCTGCTGCTAATAACTCTTCCTCTACACCCAGCACCTACTGACCTTTCCTACTGCCAATACCTCTTCCTATACACCCAGCACCTACTGACCTTACCTACTGCCAATACCTCTTCCTATACACCCAGCACCTACTAACCTTACCTAATGCTAATACCACTTCCTATACACCCAGCACCTACTGACCTTACCTACTGCCAATACCTCTTCCTATACACCCAGCACCTACTGACCTTACCTAATGCTAATACCACTTCCTATACACCCAGCACCTACTGACCTTACCTGCTGCTAATACCTCTTCGTATACACCCAGTATATTATGACCTTACCTGCTGCTAATACCTCTTCCTATACACCCAGCACCTACTGACCTTACCTGCTGCTAATACCTCTTCCTATACACCCAGCACCTACTGACCTTACCTGCTGCTAATACCTCTTCCTATACACCCAGCACCTACTGACCTTACCTGCTGCTAATAACTCTTCCTATACACCCAGCACCTACTGACCTTACCTGCTGCTAATATCTCTTCCTATACACGCAGCTCCTACTGACATTACCTGCTGGTAATACCTCTTCCTATACACCCAGCACCTACTGACCTTATCTGCTGCTAAGACCTCTTCCTATACACCCAGCACCTACTGACCTTACCTGCTGCTAATACCTCTTCCTATACACCCAGCACCTACTGACCTTACCTGCTGCTAATACCTCTTCCTATACACCCAGCACCTACTGACCTTACCTGCTGCTAATACCTCTTCCTATACACCCAGCACCTACTGACCTTACCTGCTGCTAATACCTCTTCCTATACACCCAGCACCTACTGACCTCACCTGCTACTAATACCTCTTCCTATACACCCAGCACCTACTGACCTTACCTGCTGCTAATACCTCTTCCTATACACCCAGCACCTACTGACCTTACCTGCTGCTAATACCTCTTCCTATACACCCAGCATGTACTGACCTTACCTGCTGCTAATACCTCTTCCTATACACCCAGCACCTACTGACCTTACCTGCTGCTAATACCTCTTCCTATACACCCAGCATGTACTGACCTTACCTGCTGCTAATACCTCTTCCTATACACCCAGCACCTACTGACCTTACCTGCTGCTAATACCTCTTCCTATACACCCAGCACCTACTGACTTTACCTGCTGCTAATACCTCTTCCTATACACCCAGCACCTACTGACCTTACCTGCTGCTAATACCTCTTCCTATACACCCAGCACCTACTGACCTTACCTGCTGCTAATACCTCTTCCTATACACCCAGCACCTACTGACCTTACCTACTGCTAATACCTCTTCCTATACACCCAGCACCTACTGACCTTACCTGCTGCTTATACCTCTTCCTATACACCCAGCACCTACTGACCTTACCTGCTGCTAATATCTCTTCCTATACACCCAGCACATACTGACCTTAACTACTGCTAATACCTCTTCCTATACACCCAACACCTACTGATATTACCTACTGCTAATACCTATTCCTATACACCCAGCAGCTACTGACCTTACCTGTTGCTAATACCTCTTCCTATACACTCAGCACCTACTGACCTTACCTGCTGCTAATACCTCTTCCTATACACCCAGCACCTACTGACCTTACCTGCTGCTAATACCTCTTCCTATACACCCAGCACCTACTGACCTTACCTGCTGCTAATACCTCTTCCTATACACCCAGCACCTACTGACCTTACCTGCTGCTAATACCTCTTCCTATACACCCAGCACCTACTGACCTTACCTGCTGCTAATACCTCTTCCTATACACTCAGCACCTACTGACCTTACCTGCTGTTAATACCTCTAGTACGTAGGGTAGCTTTATGCTTATCCCAGGCATTAATTAGTATGAATCATAGCCTTATGCTTATCCCAGGCATTAATTAGTATGAATCATAGCCTTATGCTTATCCCAGGCATTAATTAGTATGTAGGATAGCCTTATGCTTATCCCATGCATTAAGTAGTACGTAGGGTAGCTTTATGCTTATCCCAGGCATTAATTAGTATGAATCATAGCCGTGTGCTTATCCCAGGCATTAATTAGTATGTAGGATAGCCTTATGCTTATCCCAGGCATTAATTAGTATGTAGGATAGCCTTATGCTTATCCCAGGCATTAATTAGTATGTAGGATAACCTTATGCTTATCACAGACATTGATTAGTATGTAGGATAGCCTTATGCTTATACCATGCATTAAGTAGTACGTAGGGTAGCTTTATGCTTATCCCAGGCATTAATTATTATGTAGGATAGTCTTATGCTTATCCTAGGCATTAATTAGTATGAATCATAGCCTTATGCTTATCCCAGGCATTAATTAGTATGAATCATAGCCTTATGCTTATCCCAGGCATTAATTAGTATGTAGGATAGCCTTATGCTTATCCCATGCATTAAGTAGTACGTAGGGTAGCTTAATGCTTATCCCAGGCATTAATTAGTATGAATCATAGCCGTATGCTTATCCCAGGCATTAATTAGTATGTAGGATAGCCTTATGCTTATCCCAGGCATTAATTAGTATGTAGGATAGCCTTATGCTTATCCCAGGCATTAATTAGTATGTAGGATAGCCTTATGCTTATCACAGGAATTGATTAGTATGTAGGATAGCCTTATGCTTATCCCATGCATTAAGTCGTACGTAGGGTAGCTTTATGCTTATCCCAGGCATTAATTATTATGTAGGATAGCCTTATGCTTATCCCAGGCATTAATTAGTATGAATCATAGCCTTATGCTTATCCCAGGCATTAATTAGTATGTAGGATAGCCTTATGCTTATCCCAGTCATTAATTAGTATGTAGTGTAGCTTTATGCTTATCCCAGGCATTAATTAGTATGTAGGATAGCCTTATGCTTATCCCAGGCATTAATTAGTATGTAGGATAGCCTTATGCTTATCACAGGCATTAATTTGTATGTAGGATAGCCTTATGCTTATCACAGGCATTAATTAGTATGTAGGATAGCCTTATGCTTATCCCAGGCATTGATTAGTATGTAGGATGGCCTTATGCTTATCCCATGCATTAAGTAGTACGTAGGGGAGCTTTATGCTTATCCCAGGTATTAATTAGTATGTAGGATAGCCCTATTCTTATCCCAGGCATTAATTAGTATGTTGGATATCATTACGCATATACCAGGCATTAATTAGTAAGTAGGATAGCCTTATGCGTATCCCAGGCATTAATTAGTATGTAGGATAGCCTTATGCTTATCCCAGGCATTAATTAGTATGTAGGATAGCCTTATGCTTATCACAGGCATTGATTAGTATGTAGGATAGCCTTATGCTTATCACAGGCATTGATTAGTATGTAGGATAGCCTTATGCTTATCACAGGCATTGATTAGTATGTAGGATAGTTACAACATCCACAAGTTATCAGATATACAACATACATAGGATTACAATTGTACACCTTGCCTTTATTAGTAAATATTAAAGTATCACCAATCATAGCATAACTGCAGCTTTTACAGGGTTTGCCTCCACAATTGTAAAAACCAAAAAGCCAGTTACTCGTATTTGTTTCTTTTTTTGTTGTATTTGTTGCAAAATTCTTAGCGATTTTATCTCCTGTTGTTTCCGATCTACAAGCACATTATCCAGCATTAGTAACAGTGTGTTGTTGATTATTATGTATATTTTTAGTATGTGCGCTATTGTAGTGTGATTATATACCTGCAATTGTAAATGTAGTTGTTCTACCATGGCTTGAATATGCTTAGACGGTGTATCTGTCTTGTGATTGGTTCAGTTGAACAACCCCACTTGCAATTTAATGCCTGCAACTTCACCTGTTCTACAGATCTGATGAAGTGCCGTTGAGTTTCTGTTTGCTGTGCCCTTAAAGTTCTTTTTAAGATTTTTCCAATAAAATTGACGTTTTAACTAGCCAGTTCTCTCTATTTAGAATGTACGATAGCCTTATGCTTATCCAAGGCATTAATTAGTACATAAGATAGCCTTGTGCTTATAGCACAGTCATTAATAAGTAGATAGGATAGCCTTGAGTTTATCCCAGGCAGTAATTAGTATGTAGGACAGCCTTATGCTTATCCTAGGCAGTAATTAGTATGTAGGATAGCCTTATGCTTATCCCAGGCATTAATTAGTAGGTAGAATAGCCTTACGCTTATCCCAGGCATTAATTAGTGTGTAGAGTAGCCTTATACTCATCCCTAGCATTAATTAGTATGTAGGATAGCCTTATGTTTGTCCCAGGTATTAATTAGAGTGTTTGATAGCCTTATGCTTATCCCAGCCATTAATTAGTCCGTAGGATAGTTTATGCTTATCCCAGGCATTCATTAGTATGTAGGATAGCCTTATGCTTATCCCAGGCATTCATTAGTACATTGGATAGCATTATGCTTATTCCCGGCATTTATTTGTATATAGGATAGCCATATGTTTATCTAAGGCATTAATTAATACTTAGGATGGCCTTATGTATATCCCAAAGCATCAATTAGTAAGTAGGATATCCGTATGCTGATTCCAGTCATTAATTAGTACATGGGATAGCCTTATGCTTATTCTGGGCATTCATTAGTTCGTAGGATAGCCTTATGCTTATCCCAGGCATTCATTACTACGTAGGTTAGTCCTATGCTTATCCCAGGCATTCATTACTATGTAGGTTAGTCCTATGCTTAATACAGGCATTAATTAGTATGTAGGATAGCCTTATGCTTATTTCAGGCATTAATTAGTATGTAGGATAGCCTTATGCTTATCCCAGGCATTTATTAGTATGTAGGATAGACTTATGCTTATTACAGTCATTAATTAGTAAGTAGGATAGCTTTATGCTTATCCGAGGCATTAATTAGTACATAGGATAGCCTTATAGTTACCCCAGGCATTAATCAGTATGTAGGATAGCCTTATGATTATTCCAGGCATTAATTTGTATGTATGATAGTCCTATATTTATGCCAGGCATTAATTGGTATGTAGGAGAGCCTTATACTTGTCCCAGGCTTTCATTAGTACTTAGGAGAGCCTTATTCTTGTCCCAGGCATAAATTAGTATGTAGGATTGATATGCTCATCCCAGGCATTAATTAGTAAGTAGAATAGCCTAATGCTTATCATAGGCAATAATTAGTATGTAGAATAGCCTTATGCTTATCCCAGGCATTAATTAGTAAGTAGGATAGCCTTATGCTTATCCGAGGCATTAATTAGTACATAGGATAGCCTTATGCTTACCCCAGGCATTAATCAGTATGTATGATAGCCTTATGTTTATCCCAGGCGTTAATTGGTATGTAGGTGAGCCTTATGTTTACCCCAGGCATTAATCAATATGTAGGATAGCCTTATGCTTATCCCAAGCATTAATTGGTTTGTAGGATAGCCTTATGTTACCCAAGGCATTAATTAGTATGTAGGATAGCCTTATGCTTATCCGAAGCATTAATTGGTTTGTAGGATAGCCTTATGTTACCCAAGACATTAATTGGAAAGTAGGATAGCTTTACGCTTATCCTATGCATTAATTATTACATAGGTTAGCCTTATGCTTATCCCAGGCATTAATTAGTAAGTAGAATAGCCTAATGCTTATCGCAGGCAATAATTAGTACGTAGGATAGCCTTATGCTTATCCCATGCATTAATTGATATGTAGGATAGCCTTATGCTTATCACAGGCATTGATTAGTATGTAGGATAGCCTTATGCTTATCACAGGCATTGATTAGTATGTAGGATAGCCTTATGCTTATCACAGGCATTGATTAGTATGTAGGATAGTTACAACATCCACAAGTTATCAGATATACAACATACATAGGATTACAATTGTACACCTTGCCTTTATTAGTAAATATTAAAGTATCACCAATCATAGCATAACTGCAGCTTTTACAGGGTTTGCCTCCACAATTGTAAAAACCAAAAAGCCAGTTACTCGTATTTGTTTCTTTTTTTGTTGTATTTGTTGCAAAATTCTTAGCGATTTTATCTCCTGTTGTTTCCGATCTACAAGCACATTATCCAGCATTAGTAACAGTGTGTTGTTGATTATTATGTATATTTTTAGTATGTGCGCTATTGTAGTGTGATTATATACCTGCAATTGTAAATGTAGTTGTTCTACCATGGCTTGAATATGCTTAGACGGTGTATCT
This sequence comes from Bombina bombina, assembly GCF_027579735.1. Classification (NCBI taxonomy): domain Eukaryota; kingdom Metazoa; phylum Chordata; class Amphibia; order Anura; family Bombinatoridae; genus Bombina; species Bombina bombina. The sequence goes on along the minus strand of NC_069503.1, from coordinate 19,331,974 downwards.
GTCTTGTGATTGGTTCAGTTGAACAACCCCACTTGCAATTTAATGCCTGCAACTTCACCTGTTCTACAGATCTGATGAAGTGCCGTTGAGTTTCTGTTTGCTGTGCCCTTAAAGTTCTTTTTAAGATTTTTCCAATAAAATTGACGTTTTAACTAGCCAGTTCTCTCTATTTAGAATGTACGATAGCCTTATGCTTATCCAAGGCATTAATTAGTACATAAGATAGCCTTGTGCTTATAGCACAGTCATTAATAAGTAGATAGGATAGCCTTGAGTTTATCCCAGGCAGTAATTAGTATGTAGGACAGCCTTATGCTTATCCTAGGCAGTAATTAGTATGTAGGATAGCCTTATGCTTATCCCAGGCATTAATTAGTAGGTAGAATAGCCTTACGCTTATCCCAGGCATTAATTAGTGTGTAGAGTAGCCTTATACTCATCCCTAGCATTAATTAGTATGTAGGATAGCCTTATGTTTGTCCCAGGTATTAATTAGAGTGTTTGATAGCCTTATGCTTATCCCAGCCATTAATTAGTCCGTAGGATAGTTTATGCTTATCCCAGGCATTCATTAGTATGTAGGATAGCCTTATGCTTATCCCAGGCATTCATTAGTACATTGGATAGCATTATGCTTATTCCCGGCATTTATTTGTATATAGGATAGCCATATGTTTATCTAAGGCATTAATTAATACTTAGGATGGCCTTATGTATATCCCAAAGCATCAATTAGTAAGTAGGATATCCGTATGCTGATTCCAGTCATTAATTAGTACATAGGATAGCCTTATGCTTATTCTGGGCATTCATTAGTTCATAGGATAGCCTTATGCTTATCCCAGGCATTCATTACTACGTAGGTTAATCCTATTCTTATCCCAGGCATTCATTACTATGTAGGTTAGTCCTATGCTTAATACACGCATTAATTAGTATGTAGGATAGCCTTATGCTTATTTCAGGCATTAATTAGTATGTAGGATAGCCTTATGCTTATCCCAGACATTTATTAGTATGTAGGATAGACTTATGCTTATTACAGTCATTAATTAGTAAGTAGGATAGCTTTATGCTTATCCGAGGCATTAATTAGTACATAGGATAGCCTTATAGTTACCCCAGGCATTAATCAGTATGTAGGATAGCCTTATGCTTATTCCAGGCTTTAATTTGTATGTATGATAGTCCTATATTTATGCCAGGCATTAATTGGTATGTAGGAGAGCCTTATACTTGTCCCAGGCTTTCATTAGTACTTAGGAGAGCCTTATTCTTGTCCCAGGCATAAATTAGTATGTAGGATTGATATGCTCATCCCAGGCATTAATTAGTAAGTAGAATAGCCTAATGCTTATCATAGGCAATAATTAGTATGTAGAATAGCCTTATGCTTATCCCAGGCATTAATTAGTAAGTAGGATAGCCTTATGCTTATCCGAGGCATTAATTAGTACGTAGGATAGCCTTATGCTTACCCCAGGCATTAATCAGTATGTATGATAGCCTTATGTTTATCCCAGGCGTTAATTGGTATGTAGGTGAGCCTTATGTTTACCCCAGGCATTAATCAATATGTAGGATAGCCTTATGCTTATCCCAAGCATTAATTGGTTTGTAGGATAGCCTTATGTTACCCAAGGCATTAATTAGTATGTAGGATAGGCTTATGCTTATCCGAAGCATTAATTGGTTTGTAGGATAGCCTTATGTTACCCAAGACATTAATTGGAAAGTAGGATAGCTTTACGCTTATCCTATGCATTAATTATTACATAGGTTAGCCTTATGCTTATCCCAGGCATTAATTAGTAAGTAGAATAGCCTAATGCTTATCGCAGGCAATAATTAGTACGTAGGATAGCCTTATGCTTATCCCATGCATTAATTGATATGTAGGATAGCCTTATGCTTATCCCAGGCATTAATTAGTAAGTAGGATAGCTTATGCTTGTCCGAGACATTAATTAGTACATAGGATAGCCTTATGCTTACCCCAGGCATTAATCAGTATGCATGATAGGCTTATGTTTATCCCAGACATTAATTGGTATGTAGGATAGCCTTATATTTATATCAGGCATTGGTATGTAGGAGAGCCCTATACTTGTCCCAGGCATTCATTAGTATGCAGGAGAGCCTTATGCTTGTCCCAGGTATTAATTAGTATGTAGGTTAGCCTTATGCTTGTTCCAGGCATTAATTAGTAGATAGGATAGCCTTATGCTTACCCCAGGCATTAATTAGTAGATAAGATAGCCTTATGCTTATCCCAGGCATTAATTAGTAGATAGGATAGCCTTATGCTTATCCCAGGCATTAATTTGTAAATATGATAGCCTTATGCTTATCCCATACATTAATTAGTACATTGGATAGCCTTATGCTTATCTCAGGCATTAATTAGTAGATAGGATAGCCTTATGCTTATCCCAGGCATTAATTAGTAGATAGGATAGCCTTATGCTTATCCCAGCCATTAATTAGTACGTTGGATAGCCTTATGCTTATCTCAGGCATTAATTAGTAGATAGGATAGCCTTATGCTTATCCCATACATTAATTAGTACGTTGGATAGCCTTATGCTTATCTCAGGCATTAATTAGTAGATAGGATAGCCTTATGCTTATCCCAGGCATTAATTAGTAGATAGGATAGCCTTATGCTTATCCCAGGCATTAATTAGTAGATAGGATAGCCTTATGCTTATGCCAGGCATTAATTAGTAGATAGGATAGCCTTATGCTTATCCCAGGCATTAATTAGTAGATAGGATAGCCTTATGCTTATCCCAGGCATTAATTAGTACGTTGGATAGCCTTATGCTGATCCTAGGCATTAATGATCTCCATCAGTGTCTGTATTTACTGCCTCTAATTGAAGTGGCACTAAACCAATATACATTTTGTTCTTTGTGCACTGCTGTCCTGCCCCATCTCTTTACAATACAATGGTTCTCTTTTCTCTTGCAATTATTTGTCTGGAATATGACATTAAAGAGACATGAAACCTATATTTTTTCTTTCATGATTTGGAAAGATCATGCACTTTTAAACAACTTTCTAATTTACTTCTATTATTTAATTTGTCCCATTCTCTTAATATCCTTTGCTAAAAAGCATATCTAGATAGGCTTAGTAGCTGCTGATTGTTAGCTGCACACAGATGCCTCGTGTGATTGACTCACTAATGTCTATTGCTATTTCTTTAACAATGTATATCTAAAGAATAAAGCAAATTAGATAACAGAAGTAAATTGGAGTGTAGTTTAAAATTGCATTCTCTATCTGAATCATAAAAGTAAAATTTAGGGTTTAATGTCCCTTTAAGCTGCATGTAATAAGCAGTGGCTTCTGATTTAGAGCCCTTGCAGGACCTGCTTAACCCAATGTAAGAAGTAGCCAGTCATACATCTTTGTTCTGGGTGATTGACAGGCCCTTCTCTCACATGATTGGTTGTGCGAGAGCAGGGGGAGCTTTGCATAAGGAAGTTCTTGTGCAATAGTGCATGAGGTTATATCCCATCTGGCCTCTATTTCTTACAACAATACAAGTGCCTGGGAAATCCTGCGTATGAGACCATGCGTTATATTTCTGCTGCATCACATCATCATTTTGAATGGAGTTGACAGAATGTTACCCATGTATAAGCTGTCCCATTCTTCACCTTATCTGGTTATAGAAAAGACAGAGTGCCTTAAAGCTTGACAGGTACTAAGAAATGTAGCATTTACATATTGATTATTTGGCTCCAGAGGGGAATAGATAATAAAGCTAACAAGGACTTCTGCTGACAATGGTGCTCTGTGCTTGTATCCACCAAGGCATTTACCAACTGCGCATAGGCCACTGCCATTGTACAATAATGTGCCACAAGCTGCAATTCACTGAATGACTGAGGAATAAGACTAGTCACGTGGCTGCAAGTGGTTTCTCTTAATAGGAAACACTGCTTGCTGCCTGTGGCGATCTGTTCAGTCAAGGTCTAGAAACACCTGAATATATCACATGGTCCTAAATGTAGCTAATCTCCCATTAGCATCAGTAAGAGAGTAATTCTGCTCCCATACATTCCTCAAAGCAGTATCAAAGCCCTAATGGGGCAGTAACCACATATTAGACATATTAGTTAGTTAAGCAAGACAACTAATAGAGTCACTAAAGATGCACAACAGAGTATCAGTGACAAATGTCACAGGTTACTAATGAAGTACTAATAAGTGCTAGAGCTAGCAGTAATAACGGAGAACACTGAGTCAAGTACAAGTTAATATTATGCCACTAATAGCAAGCTGCTGAAGTATTAATAGGTGATATGTCACTAGTAGCAAGCTGATGAAGTATTAATAGGTGATTTGTCATTAGTAGCAAGCTGCTAACATATTAATAGGTGATATGTCACTAGTAGCAAGCTGCTGAAGTATTAATAGGTGATGTGTCACTAGTAGCAAGCTGCTGAAGCATTAGTAGGTGATATGGCACTAGTAGCAAGCTGATGAAGCATTAATAGGTGATATGTCACTAATAGCAAGCTGCTGAAGTATTAATAGGTGATATGTCACTAGTAGCAAGCTGATGAAGCATTAATAGGTGATATGTCACTAGTAGCAAGCTGATGAAGCATTAATAGGTGATATGGCACTAGTAGCAAGCTGATGAAGCATGAATAGGTGATATGTCACTAGTAGCAAGCTGCTGAAGTATTAATAGGTGATATGTCACTAGTAGCAAGCTGCTGAAGCATTAATAGGTGATATGGCACTAGTAGCAAGCTGCTGAAATATTAATAAGTGATATGTCACTAGTAGCAAGCTGCTGAAGTATTAATGAGTGATATGTCACTAGTAGCAAGCTGCTGAAGCATTAATAGGTGATATGTCACTAGTAGCAAGCTGCTGAAGCATTAATAGGTGATATGTCACTAGTAGTAAGCTGCTGAAGTATTAATAGGTGATATATCACTAGTAGCAAGCTGCTAAAGTATTAATAGGTGATATGTAACTAGTAGCAAGCTGCTGAAGTATTAATAGGGGATATGTCACTAGTAGCAAGCTGCTAAAGCATTAATAGGTGATATGTCACTAGTAGCAAGCTGCTGAAGTATTAATAGGTGATATGTCACTAGTAGCAAGCTGCTGAAGCATTAATAGGTGATATGTCACTAGTAGTAAGCTGCTGAAGTATTAATAGGTGATATATCACTAGTAGCAAGCTGCTGAAGTATTAATAGGTGATATGTAACTAGTAGCAAGCTGCTGAAGTATTAATAGGGGATATGTCACTAGTAGCAAGCTGCTGAAGTATTAATAAGTGATATGTCACTAGTAGCAAGCTGCTGAAGTATTAATAAGTGATATGTCACTAGCAGCAAGCTGATGAAGTGTTAATAGGTGACATGTCAGTAGTAGCAAGCTGCTGAAGCATTAATAGGTGACATGTCACTAGTAGCAAGCTGCTGAAGTATTAATAAGTGATATGTGACTAGTAGCAAGCTGCTGAAGCATTAATAGGTGATATGTCACTAGTAGCAAGCTGCTAAAGCATTAATAGGTGATATGTCACTAGTAGCAAGCTGCTGAAGTATTAATAGGTGATATGTCACTAGTAGCAAGCTGCTGAAGCATTAATAGGTGATATGTCACTAGTAGCAAGCTGCTGAAGCATTAATAGGTGATATGTCACGAGTAGCAAGCTGCTGAAGTATTAATAGGTGATGTGTCACTAGTAGCAAGCTGCTGAAGTATCAATAGGTGATATGTCACTAGTAGCAAGCTGATGAAGTATTAATAGGTGATATGTCACTAGCAGCAAGCTGATGAAGTGTTAATAGGTGACATGTAAGTAGTAGCAAGCTGCTGAAGCATTAATAGGTGACATGTCACTAGTAGCAAGCTGCTGAAGTATTAATAAGTGATATGTCATTAGTAGCAAGCTGCTGAAGCATTAATAGGTGATATGTCACTAGTAGCAAGCTGCTAAAGCATTAATAGGTGATATGTCACTAGTAGCAAGCTGCTGAAGTATTAATAGGTGATATGTCACTAGTAGCAAGCTGCTGAAGCATTAATAGGTGATATGTCACTAGTAGCAAGCTGCTGAAGTATTAATAGGTGATATTTCACTAATAGCAAGCTGCTGAAGTATTAATAGGGGATATGTTACTAGTAGCAAGCTGCTGAAGTATTAATAGGGGATATGTCACTAATAACAAGCTGCTGAAGTATTAATAGGTGATATGTCACTAGTAGCAAGCTGCTGAAGTATTAATAGGGGGTATGTTACTAGTAGCAAGCTGCTGAGGCATTAATATGTGATATGTCACTAGTAGCAATCTGCTATAGCATTAATATGTGATATGGCACTAGTAGCAAGCTGCTGAAGCATTAATAGGTGATATGTCACTAGTAGCAAGCTGCTAAAGCATTAATAGGTGATATGTCACTAGCAGCAAGCTGATGAAGCATTAATAGGTAATATGTCACTAATAGCAAGCTGCTATAGCATTAATAGGTGATATGTCACTAGTAGCAAGCTGCTAACATATTATTAGGTGATATGTCACTAGTAGCAAGCTGCTGAAGCATGAATAGGTGATATGTCACTAGTAGCAAGCTGCTGAAGTATTAATAGGTGATATGTCACTAGTAGCAAGCTGCTGAAGCATTAATAGGTGATATGTCACGAGTAGCAAGCTGCTGAAGTATTAATAGGTGATGTGTCACTAGTAGCAAGCTGCTGAAGTATTTATAGGTGATATGTCACTAGTAGCAAGCTGATGAAGTATTAATAGGTGATATGTCACTAGCAGCAAGCTGATGAAGTGTTAATAGGTGACATGTCAGTAGTAGCAAGCTGCTGAAGCATTAATAGGTGACATGTCACTAGTAGCAAGCTTCTGAAGTATTAATAAGTGATATGTCACTAGTAGCAAGCTGCTGAAGCATTAATAGGTGATATGTCACTAGTAGCAAGCTGCTAAAGCATTAATAGGTGATATGTCACTAGTAGCAAGCTGCTGAAGTATTAATAAGTGATATGTCACTAGTAGCAAGCTGCTGAAGCATTAATAGGTGATATGTCACTAGTAGCAAGCTGCTGAAGTATTAATAAGTGATATGTCACTAGTAGCAAGCTGCTGAAGTATTAATAAGTGATATGTCACTAGTAGCAAGCTGCTGAAGCATTAATATGTGATATGTCATTAGTAGCAAGCTGCTGAAGTATTAATAGGTGATATGTCACTAGTAGCAACCTGCTGAAGTACTAATAGGTGATATGTCACTAGTAGCAAGCTGCTATAGCATTTATAGGTGATATGTCACTAGTAGCAAGCTGCTGAAGTACTAATAGGTGATATGTCACTAGTAGCAAGCTGCTGAAGCATTAATAGGTGATATGTCACTAGTAGCAAGCTGCTGAAGCATTAATAGGTGATATGTCACTAGTAGCAAGCTAGGAAGTATTAATAGGTGATGTGTCACTAGTAGCAAGCTGCTATAGCATTAATAGGTGATATGTCACTAGTAGCAAGCTAGGAAGTATTAATAGGTGATGTGTCACTAGTAGCAAGCTGCTATAACATTAATAGGTGATATGTCACTAGTAGCAAGCTAGGAAGTATTAATAGGTGATATGTCACTAGTAGCAAGCTGATGAAGTATTAATAGGTGATATGTCACTAGTAGCAAGCTGATTAAGCATTAATAGGTGATAGGTCACTAGTAGCAAGCTGATGAAGTATTAATAGGTGATATGTCACTAGTAGCAAGTTGCTGAAGTATTAATTGGTGATATGTCACTAGTAGCAAGCTGATGAAGTATTAATAGGTGATATGTCACTAGTAGCAAGTTGCTGAAGTATTAATAGGTGATATGTCACTAGTAGCAAGCTGAAGCATTAATAGGTGATATGTCACTAGTAGCAAGCTGCTGAAGTATTAATAGGTGATATGTCACTAGTAGCAAGCTGCTGAAGTATTAATAGGTGATATGTCACTAGTAGCAAGCTGATGAAGCATTAATAGGTGATATGTCACTAGTAGCAAGCTGCTGAAGTATTAATAGGTGATATGTCCCTAGTAGCAAGCTGCTGAAGTATTAATAGGTGATATGTCACTATTAGCAAGCTGCTGAAGCATTAATAGGTGATATGTCACGAGTAGCAAGCTGCTAACATATTAATAGGTGATGTGTCACTAGTAGCAAGCTGCTGAAGTATTAATAGGTGATATGTCACTAGTAGCAAGCTACTGAAATATTAATAAGTGATATGTCACTAGTAGCAAGCTGCTGAAGTATTAATGAGTGATATGTCACTAGTAGCAAGCTGATGAAGCATTAATAGGTGATATGTCACTAGTAGCAAGCTGCTAAAGCATTAATAGGTGATATGTCACTAGTAGTAAGCTGCTGAAGTATTAATAGGTGATATATCACTAGTAGCAAGCTGCTGAAGTATTAATAGGTGATATGTCACTAGTAGCAAGCTGCTGAAGTATTAATAGGGGATATGTCACTAGTAGCAAGCTGCTGAGGCATTAATATGTGATATGTCACTAGTAGCAATCTGCTATAGCATTAATATGTGATATGGCACTAGTAGCAAGCTGCTGAAGCATTAATAGGTGATATGTCACTAGTAGCAAGCTGCTAAAGCATTAATAGGTGATATGTCACTAGTAGCAAGCTGCTGAAGCATTAATAGGTGATATGTCACTAGCAGCAAGCTGATGAAGCTTTAATAGGTAATATGTCACTAGTAGCAAGCTGCTATAGCATTAATATGTGATATGTCACTAGTAGCAAGCTGCTGAAGCATTAATAGGTGATATGTCACTAGCAGCAAGCTGCTGAAGCATTAATAGGTGATATGTCACTAGTAGCAAGCTAGGAAGTATTAATAGGTGATGTGTCACTAGTAGCAAGCTGCTATAGCATTAATAGGTGATATGTCACTAGTAGCAAGCTAGGAAGTATTAATAGGTGATATGTCACTAGTAGCAAGCTGCTGAAGTATTAATAGGTGATATGTCACTAGTAGCAAGCTGCTATAGCATTAATAGGTGATATGTCACTAGTAGCAAGCTGCTGAAGCATTAATAGTTGATATGTCACTAGTAGCAAGCTGCTGAAGTATTAATAGGTGATATGTCACTAATAGCAAGCTGCTGAAGTATTAATAGGTGATATGTCACTAATAGCAAGCTGCTGAAGTATTAATAGGTGATATGCCACTAGTAGCAAGCTGCTGAAATATTAATAGGTGATATGTCACTAGTAGCTAGCTGCTGAATTATTAATAGGTGATATGTCACTAATAGCAAGCTGCTGAAGTATTAATAGGTGATATGTCACTAGTAGCAAGCTGCTGAAGTATTAATAGGTGATATGTCACTAGTAGCAAGCTGCTGAAGTATTAATAGGTGATATGTCACTAGTAGCAAGCTGCTGAAGCATTAATAGGTGATATGTCACTAGTAGCAAGCTGCTGAAGCATTAATAGGTGATATGTCACTAGTAGCAAGCTGCTGAAGTATTAATAGGTGATGTGTCACTAGTAGCAAGCTGCTGAAGTATTAATAGGTCATATGTCACTAGTAGCAAAGCTGCTGAAGCATTAATAGGTGATATGTCACTAATAGCAAGCTGGTGAAGCATTAATAGGTGATATGTCACTAGTAGCAAGCTGATGAAGCATTAATAGGTGATATGTCACTAGTAGCAAGCTGCTGAAGCATTAATAGGTGATATGTCACTAGTAGCAAGGTGATGAAGCATTAATAGGTGATATGTCACTAGTAGCAAGCTGCTATAGCATTTATAGGTGGTATGTCACTAGTAGCAAGCTGCTATAGCATTTATAGGTGATATGTCACTAGTAGCAAGCTGCTGAAGCATTAATAGGTGATATGTCACTAGTAGCAAGTTGCTGAAGTATTAATAGGTGATATGTCACTAGTAGCAAGCTGATGAAGCATTAATAGGTGATATATCACTAGTAGCAAGCTGCTGAAGCATTAATAGGTGATATGTCACTAGTTGCAAGCTGCTGAAGTATTAATAGGTGATATGTCACTAGTAGTAAGCTAGGAAGCATTAATAGGTGATATGTCACTAGTAGCAAGCTGATGAAGCATTAATAGGTGATATGTCACTAGTAGCAAGCTGCTATAGCATTTATAGGTGATATGTCACTAGTAGCAAGCTGCTGAAGCATTAATAGGTGATATGTCACTAGTAGCAAGCTGATGAAGTATTAATAGGTGATATGTCACTAGTAGCAAGCTGATTAAGCATTAATAGGTGATAGGTCACTAGTAGCAAGCTGATGAAGTATTAATAGGTGATATGTCACTAGTAGCAAGTTGCTGAAGTATTAATTGGTGATATGTCACTAGTAGCAAGCTGATGAAGTATTAATAGGTGATATGTCACTAGTAGCAAGTTGCTGAAGTATTAATAGGTGATATGTCACTAGTAGCAAGCTGATGAAGCATTAATAGGTGATATGTCACTAGTAGCAAGCTGCTGAAGTATTAATAGGTGATATGTCACTAGTAGCAAGCTGCTGAAGTATTAATAGGTGATATGTCACTAGTAGCAAGCTGCTGAAGCATTAATAGGTGATATGTCACTAGTAGCAAGCTGCTGAAGTATTAATAGGTGATATGTCCCTAGTAGCAAGCTGCTGAAGTATTAATAGGTGATATGTCACTAGTAGCAAGCTGCTGAAGTATTAATAGGTGATATGTCACTAGTAGCAAGCTGCTGAAATATTAATAGGTGATATGTCCCTAGTAGCAAGCTGCTGAAGTATTAATAGGTGATATGTCACTAGTAGCAAGCTGCTGAAGTATTAATAGGTGATATGTCACTAGTAGCAAGCTGCTGAAGTATTAATAGGTGATATTTCACTAGTAGCAAGCTGCTGAAGTATTAATAGGTGATATGTCACTAGTAGCAAGCTAGGAAGCATTAATAGGTGATATGTCACTAGTAGCAAGCTAGGAAGCATTAATAGGTGATATGTCACTAGTAGCAAGCTAGGAAGCATTAATAGGTGATATGTCACTAGTAGCAAGCTAGGAAGCATTAATAGGTGATATGTCACTAGTAGCAAGCTGATGAAGCATTAATAGGTGATATGTCACTAGTAGCAAGCTGCTGAAGTATTAATAGGTGATATGTCACTAGTAGCAAGCTGCTGAAGCATTAATAGGTGATATGTCACTAGTAGCAAGCTGCTGAAGTATTAATAGGTGATATGTCACTAGTAGCAAGCTGCTGAAGTATTAATAGGTGATATGTCACTAGTAGCAAGCTGCTGAAGCATTAATAGGTGATATTTCACTAGTAGCAAGCTAGGAAGCATTAATAGGTGATATGTCACTAGTTGCAAGCTAGGAAGCATTAATAGATGATATGTCACTAGCAGCAAGCTGATGAAGCATTAATAAGTTATATGTCACTAGTAGCAAGCTGCTGAAGTATTAATAGGTGATATGTCACTAGTAACAAGCTGCTGAAGTATTAATAGGTGATATGTCACTAGTAGCAAGCTGATGAAGCATTAATAGGTGATATGTCACTAGTAGCAAACTGCTGAAGTATTAATAGGTGATATGTCACTAGTAGCAAGCTGATGAAGTATTAATAGGTGATATGTCACTAGTAGCAAGCTAGGAAGCATTAATAGGTGATATGTCACTAGTAGCAAGCTGATGAAGCATTAATAGGTGATATGTCACTAGTAGCAAGCTGCTGAAGCATTAATAGGTGATATGTCACTAGTAGCAAGCTGATAAAGCATTAATAGGTGATAGGTCACTAGTAGCAAGCTGCTGAAGCATTAATAGGTGATATGTCACTAGTAGCAAGCTGCTGAAGTATTAATAGGTGATATGTCACTAGTAGCAAGCTGCTGAAGCATTAATAGGTGATATGTCACTAGTAGCAAGCTGCTGAAGTATTAATAGGTGATATGTCACTAGTAGCAAGCTGCTGAAGTATTAATAGGTGATATGTCACTAGTAGCAAACTGCTGAAGCATTAATAGGTGATATGTCACTAGTAGCAAGCTGATAAAGCATTAATAGGTGATAGGTCACTAGTAGCAAGCTGCTGAAGCATTAATAGGTGATATGTCACTAGTAGCAAGCTGCTGAAGTATTAATAGGTGATATGTCACTAGTAGCAAGCTGCTGAAGCATTAATAGGTGATATGTCACTAGTAGCAAGCTGCTGAAGTATTAATAGGTGATATGTCACTAGTAGCAAGCTGCTGAAGTATTAATAGGTGATATGTCACTAGTAGCAAACTGCTGAAGTATTAATAGGTGATATGTCACTAGTAGCAAGCTGATGAAGTATTAATAGGTGATATGTCACTAGTAGCAAGCTAGGAAGCATTAATAGGTGATATGTCACTAGTAGCAAGCTGATGAAGCATTAATAGGTGATATGTCACTAGTAGCAAGCTGCTGAAGCATTAATAGGTGATATGTCACTAGTAGCAAGCTGATAAAGCATTAATAGGTGATAGGTCACTAGTAGCAAGCTGCTGAAGCATTAATAGGTGATATGTCACTAGTAGCAAGCTGCTGAAGTATTAATAGGTGATATGTCACTAGTAGCAAGCTGCTGAAGCATTAATAGGTGATATGTTACTAGTAGCAAGCTGCTGAAGTATTAATAGGTGATATGTCACTAGTAGCAAGCTGCTGAAGTATTAATAGGTGATATGTCACTAGTAGCAAGCTGATGAAGCATTAATAGGTGATATGTCACTAGTAGCAAGCTGATGAAGCATTAATAGGTGATATGTCACTAGTAGCAAGCTGCTATAGCATTTATAGGTGATATGTCACTAGTTGCAAGCTGCTGAAGTATTAATAGGTGATATGTCACTAGTAGCAAGCTGCTGAAGTATTAATAGGTGATATGTCACTAGTAGCAAGCTGATGAAGCATTAATAGGTGATATGTCACTAGTTGCAAGCTGCTGAAGTATTAATAGGTGCTATGTCACTAGTAGCAAGCTGATGAAGCATTAATAGGTGATATGTCACTAGTAGCAAGCTGATGAAGCATTAATAGGTGATATGTCACTAGTAGCAAGCTGATGAAGCATTAATAGGTGATATGTCACTAGTAGCAAGCTGCTGAAGTATTAATAGGTGATATGTCACTAGTAGCAAGCTGATGAAGCATTAATAGGTGATATGTCGCTAGTAGCAAGCTGCTGAAGTATTAATAGGTGATATGTCACTAGTAGCAAGCTGATGAAGCATTAATAGGTGATATGTCACTAGTAGCAAGCTGATGAAGCATTAATAGGTGGTATGTCACTAGTAGCAAGCTGATGAAGTATTAATAGGTGATATGTCACTAGTAGCAAGCTGATGAAGCATTAATAGGTGATATGTCACTAGTAGCAAGCTGCTGAAGCATTAATAAGTGATATGTCACTAGTAGCAAGCTGCTGAAGTATTAATAGGTGATATGTCACTAGTAGCAAGCTGATGAAGTATTAATAGGTGATATGTCACTAGTAGCAAGCTGATGAAGCATTAATAGGTGATATGTCACTAGTAGCAAGCTGCTATAGCATTAATATGTGATATGTCACTAGTAGCAAGCTGCTGAAGCATTAATAGGTGATATGTCACTAGTAGCAAGCTGATGAAGCATTAATAGGTGATATGTCACTAGTAGCAAGCTGCTGAAGCATTAATAGGTGATATGTCACTAGTAGCAAGCTGCTGAAGTATTAATAGGTGATATGTCACTAGTAGCAAGCTGATGAAGCATTAATAGGTGATATGTCACTAGTAGCAAGCTGCTGAAGCATTAATAGGTGATATGTCACTAGTAGCAAGCTGCTGAAGTATTAATAGGTGATGTGTCACTAGTAGCAAGCTGCTGGAGTATTAATAGGTGATATGTCACTAGTAGCAAGCTGCTGAAGCATTAATAGGTGATATGTCACTAGCAGCAAGCTGATGAAGCATTAATAGGTGATATGTCACTAGTAGCAAGCTGATGAAGCATTAATAGGTGATATGTCACTAGTAGCAAGCTGCTGAAGCATTAATAGGTGATATGTCACTAGCAGCAAGCTGATGAAGCATTAATAGGTGATATGTCACTAGTAGCAAGCTGCTGAAGTATTAATAGGTGATATGTCACTAGTAGCAAGCTGATGAAGCATTAATAGGTGATATGTCACTAGTAGCAAGCTGCTGAAGCATTAATAGGTGATATGTCACTAGTAGCAAGCTGCTGAAGCATTAATAGGTGATATGTCACTAGTAGCAAGCTGATGAAGCATTAATAGGTGATATGTCACTAGTAGCAAGCTGCTGAAGCATTAATAGGTGATATGTCACTAGTAGCAAGCTGCTGAAGCATTAATAGGTGATATGTCACTAGTAGCAAGCTGCTGAAGCATTAATAGGTGATATGTCACTAGTAGCAAGCTGCTGAAGCATTAATAGGTGATATGTCACTAGTAGCAAGCTGCTGAAGCATTAATAGGTGATATGTCACTAGTTGCAAGCTGCTGAAGTATTAATAGGTGATATGTCACTAGTAGCAAGCTAGGAAGCATTAATAGGTGATATGTCACTAGTAGCAAGCTGATGAAGCATTAATAGGTGATATGTCACTAGTAGCAAGCTGCTGAAGCATTAATAGGTGATATGTCACTAGTAGCAAGCTGCTGAAGTATTAATAGGTGATATGTCACTAGTAGCAAGCTGCTGAAGTATTAATAGGTGATATGTCACTAGTAGCAAGCTGATGAAGCATTAATAGGTGATATGTCACTAGTAGCAAGCTGATGAAGCATTAATAGGTGATATGTCACTAGTAGCAAGCTGCTGAAGTATTAATAGGTGATATGTCACTAGTAGCAAGCTGATGAAGCATTAATAGGTGATATGTCACTAGTAGCAAGCTGATGAAGCATTAATAGGTGATATGTCACTAGTAGCAAGCTGATGAAGCATTAATATGTACTACATTAGTTAAAAACCTATTTGATAGTGCAGTATTTGTATTTTGTACCAGACAGACTTGTACATTAGTTTTTGGTTTCAGAATTCTAACACTAAAGCTTGATCAGTGCAGGAGCTCATATATATCTGTCCTAAGTTGCTGTAAAAACAATAATATATAAGATAGTCAAGATAGACACGTTCCATATTACACAGACCTTTAGCAATATGATGCTTAATTTCAGATATATACTGTTTATATATAAACCTTTTGTAATGCTCTGCATCATGTCTGATTTATACTGTACATATATAACAAGTGGAGAGCGATATTTGTCTTTCACTCGGTAACACCAGCATACACAAATGTTAGCTAGTATTAAAATGTAGGCACAATGCAAACACAACCTCATAAGAGTGCACTTCCATAGGCTCCAACGAGAGCGTCTTACTCATACTGTCAGACACGGCAGAGACCTGGTGCAGTGAAGTAGGTAAGTCACGCAGATATGGGCAGATATAGGCAGCCCTGGCATTTCGGGGCTGGACTGTACTGTGAAGTCAGGATCAGACTGATATGCTACAAGAAAGTTCTTCCCTGTGAAAGGCACATGATGAGCAAAAAGAGGCTACTTCTTGGGTGGTAACTAGCCATAGAACAAGCTATTATGCTATTGTTCGTTCCCAGGTTGAGAGCTTCTCTCTTAATTTATGCAAATTATCGGCTAGATTACGAGTTTGGCATTAGGCTTAAAGAGCAGCGTTGGCCAGTCCCAACGCTGCTTTTTAACGCCCGCTGGTATTACGAGTCTTGAAGGTACAGGTGTACCGCTCACTTTTTTGGCCAGATTTGGAAATACCGCAAATCCACTTACGTCAATTGCATATTCTATATTTTCAATGGGACTTGCATAGCGCCGGTATTACGAGTCTGCCAAAAAGTGAGCGGTACACCCTCTCCTGTCAAGACTGGTACCGCATTTTAAAGTCAGTAGTTAAGAGTTTTACACTACAACGCCGTAGCATAAAACTCTTAACTAAAGTGCTAAAAAGTACACTAACACCCATAAACTACATATTAACCCCTAAACCGAGGCCCCCCACATCGCAAACACTTAAATAATTTTTTTAACCCCTAATCTGCCGAACCGGACATCACCGCCACTATAATAAATATATTAACCCCTAAACCGCCGCACTCCTGCCTCGCAAACATTAGTTAAATATTATTAACCCCTAATCTGCCGCCCTCAATGTCGCCGCAACCTACCTACACTTATTAACCCCTAATCTGCCGCCCCCAACGTCGCAGCCACTATATTAAATATATTAACCCCTAAACCTAAGTCTAACCTAACCCTAACACCCCCTAACTTAAATATAATTTAAATAAATATAAATAAAACTTACTATCATTAACTAAATTATTCCTATTTAAAACTAAATACTTACCTGTAAAATAAACCCTAAGCTAGCTTCAATATAACTTATAGCTACATTGTATCTAGCTTAGGGTTTATTTTTATTTTACAGGCAAGTTTGTATTTATTTTAACTAGGTACAATAGTTATTAAATAGTTATTAACTATTTAATAACTACCTAGCTAAAATAAATACAAAGTTACCTGTAAAATAAAAATAAACCCTAAACTAGATACAATGTAACTATTAGTTATATTGTAGCTATCTTAGGGTTTATTTTACAGGTAAGTATTTAGTTTTAAATAGGAATAATTTAGTTAATTATAGTAATTTTATTTATATTTATTTAAATTATATTTAAGTTAGGGGGTGTTAGGGTTAGGTTAGACTTAGGTTTAGGGGTTAATAAATTTAGAATAGTGGCGGCGACGTTGGGGTGGCAGATTAGGGGTTAATAAATGTAGGTAGGTGGCGGCAATGTTAGGGCCGGCAGATTAGCGGTTAATAATATTTAACTAATGTTTGCGAGGCGGGAGTGCGGTGGTTTAGGGGTTAATATGTTTATTATAGTGGTGGCGACGTTGGGGGCAGCAGATTAGGGGTTAATAAATGTAGGTGGCGGCGACATAGGGGGCGGAAGATTAGGGGTTAATAAATATAATTTAGGTGGCGGCGATGTTGGGGGCAGCAGATTAGGGGTTCATAAGTATAATGTATGTGGCAGCGGTGTCCGGAGCGGCAGATTAGGGGTTAATAATAATAAAGTAGGTGTCAGCGATGTCGGGGGCGGCAGATTAGGGGTTAATAAGTGTAAGATTAGGGGTGTTAAAACTCAGGGTTCATGTTAGGGTGTTAGGTGTAGACATAAATTTGATTTCCCCATAGGAATCAATGGGGCTGCGTTAAGGAGCTTTACGCTGCTTTTTGGCAGGAGTTAGACTTTTTTTAGCCGGCTCTCCCGGTTTATTCCTATGGGGAAATCGTGCATGAGCACGTTACACCAGCTCACCGCTAACGTAAGCAGCGCTGGTATTGAAGTGCGATAAGGAGCAGAATTTTGCTCAACGCTCACTTCTTGTCTGGGTTGTAAAAACTCGTAATACCAGCGCTGTCTGCAAGTGAGCGGTGAGCATAAACTGCTCGTTAGCACAGCACAGCTCAAAATATAAAACTCGTAATCTAGCCGTATGTTTTTAGCGAAGTCTCCCTAAATGTGTTGCAGGAATCCAGACGTGGACCCGTTGCTCAGTGTGCCTAGAGGGATATGGCTGCACCTCACTGATGAGACCCACACTAGACTGAAATGTACATCTGGGGTTTTGCCGTTTCTCTCGTTCAGAGAGGGATTGCCTGGTATTTCGGGGCTGGACCGTACTGTTAAGTCAGGATCAGACTAATATGCTACAGGAAAGTTCTTCTCTGTGAAAGGCACATTATGAGTAAAAAGAGGCTACTTCTTGGGTGGTAACTAGCCATAGAACAAGCTATTATGCTATTGTTCATTCCCAGGTTGAGCGCTTCTCTCTTTTAATTTATATTAAAACATAAATATATATATATATATATATATAAGCATATACATATATATTTACAGTGGACAGCCCCCATAGACCGCTAGGTAAAGGCACTTTTCAGTGCCGTTATTATTCAAAAACCCACACACCCATACACATTAACCCCTTAAGGACCACAGCACTTTTCCATTTTCTGACCGTTTGGGACCAAGGCTATTTTTACATTTCTGCGGTGTTTGTGTTTAGCTGTAATTTTCTTCTTACTCATTTACTGCACCCACACATATTATATACTGTTTTTCTTGCCATTAAATGGTCTTTCTAAAGATATCATTATTTTCATCATATCTTATAATTTACTATTAAACAAATTATAAAATATGAGGAAAAAATGGAAACAAACACACTTTTTCTAACTTTGACCCCCAAAATCTTTTACACCTCTACAACCATCAAAAAACACCCATGCTAAATAGTTTCTACATTTTGTCTTGAGTTTAGAAATACCCAATGTTTACATGTTCTTTGCAAGTTATAGGGCCATAAATACAAGTAGCACTTTACTATTTCCAAACCACTTTTTTTCAAAATTAGCGCAAGTTACATTGGAACACTGATATCTGTCAGGAATCCCTGAATATCCCATGACATATATATATATATATATATATATATATATATATATATATATATATATATATATATATATATATATATATATAAAAAAAAAACATGGAAGGGAACTGCACTCCAAGACCGGATCAGGTACACATCCTGTGACTCAGTAACATCCAGCCCTGGGTGCTAAATAGCACTCCAAAAAAGCTGTGATGTCACCAGAGCCACAGGCAGTTAACCCCAGTCCGGAATGGGTGCAAGAACCAAGGGAGATTACAAATAAAAAGTAATACAACACATAGAGACACCCAGCACTCACCAGCTAGCTCACAGCTAAGATAAAATCACAACTGGAAAGGTTAGTCACCGCATCTGGCCAAATGGGAAAGCTCAGGCACCACGTCAAGGTCCTTTCCATCGCCTGAGTCCCTAACACAGGCACACCATCATGCGAGCTCACAAAGCCAAACAAACTGAGAACAAAGAAGGGGTGCACAGGTGGCTGTAATCACCCATAGAAAATACAAAACATGGAAGGGAACTGCACTCCAAGACCGGATCAGGTACACATCCTGTGAAGACAACCCAAAGTATTGATCTAGGCCCATTTTGGTATATTTCATGCCACCATTTCACCGCCAAATGCGATCAAATAAAAAAAATCGTTCACTTTTTTAATTTTTTTTTCACAAACTTTAGGTTTCTCACTGAAATTATTTACAAACAACTTGTGCAATTATGGCACAAATGGTTATAAAAGCTTCTCTGGGATCCACTTTGTTCAGAAATAGCAGACATACATGGCTTTGGCGTTGCTTTTTGGTAATAAGAAGGCAGCTAAATGCTGCCTCACATCACACGTGTATTATATCTAGCAGTGAAGGGGTTAATTAGGTAGCTTGTAGGGAGCTTGAAGGGTTAATTTTAGCTTTAGTGTAGAGATCAGCCTCCCACCTGACACATCAGTCCCCCTGATCCCTCCCAAACAGCTCTCTTCCTTCCCCACCCCACAATTATCCCCGCCATCTTAAGTACTGCCAGTACTAAAATAAAAAAAAAATGTTTTTTGAAAAACATAATTCTACTGTGTAGGATCCCCTAGCCGCCAACCTCCCTGATACACCCCTAACAGCTCTCTAACCCTCCCCCTCTATCTTATTGTGCGCCATCTTGGGTACTGACAGCTGTCTGCCAGTACCCAGTTTGCCATAAAGCATGGTATTTATTTATATAAATTAAAAAAATTCTGTAGTGTAGCTGCCCCCCTCAATATCCACCCCCACCCCCTCCTAAATCAGTTAGGCAAAAATTTCCATCCTCCACAGTCCTTTCCCCCACCGTATTGGAAAATTATTGTTTCATAGTGTAGCGTTCCCATCCGCTCCTGCCCCAATGGACACCCCCACCCTCGCCCCCATGCACGCGCGCCCCCGGTGGCCCCGCTTGCGATCCCGCCCTCCTCTGACTTACAGCTTACCATTGATGGCCGCTCACCCGCCTCCCACATCGGCTCCCACCCACCAATGATCGCGGCCATCTATGGCCGATGCAGAGAGGGCCACAGAGTTCCTCTCTCTGCTTCAGGTGGCTAAGAAATGTTATTGCAGGATGCCTCAATATCGAGGCATCACTGCAATAACATGAAAGCATCTGGAAGCGATCAGGATCACTTCCACCACTTAGAAACATTGTTTTGTAGGACGTACCCTGTATGTTGTTGGTCCTTAAGGGGTTAAACCCTTAAAACCTCACACTCACCTAGATTACAAGTTTTGCGCTATAGAGAGTAGTTAACGAACACAAGAAAAGTTGGGTTATTTCACCCTTCATAGTGCGGCCATTCCGAGTTTTAGAAAAACCGCCTTGTGCGATATTGTTGCGTTGAGCTCCATATCGCACAAAATACAAGCGCTGCTTTAACGTGCTCGTGCACGCTTTCCCCATAGACATTAATCGGGAGAGCATGTTGGAAAGAAATCTAACACCTGCGATCGCCAAATGAAAAGTTCCGTAACGCAGCCCTATTGATGTCTATGGGGGAAAAAAAGTTACGTTTAAACCTAACACCCTAACATAAACCCCACGTCTAAACACCCCTAATCTGCTGCCAACAACATCGCCGACACCTACATAAAGATATTAACCCCTAATCTGCCGCTCACGATATCGCCACCACCGAAATAAATCTATTAACCCCTAATCTGCCACTCCCAATATCACCACCAATATACTAAAGTAATTAACCACTATTCCCCTGACCCCAACATCGCCCACACTATAATAAAGCTATTAACCCCTATTCCGCTGCTCCCCGACATAGCCACCACTAAATAAAGCTATTAACCCCTAAAGCTCTGGCCTCCCACATCACTACCACTAAATAAAACTATTAACCCCTAAACCACCAGCCCCCCACATCGCAACAATCTAAATTAATTTAGGTTGTTGCGATGTGGGGGGGCTGGTGGTTTAGGGGTTAATAGTTTTATTTAGTGGTAGTGATGTTAAACTATTAACCCCTAAACCTAACCCTAAACCTAATCCTAGCACCCCTAACTTTAACATAATTAAAATAGAGCTAAATTAAAGTTACAATTATTAACTAAATAATACCTATTTAAAAATAAATACTTACCTGTGAAATAAAACCTAAGCTTATCTACAATATAACTAATAGTTATATTGTAGCTAGCTTAGGTTTTATTTCACAGGTAAGTTTGTATTTATTTTAACTAGGTAGAGTAGTTAACTATTTAATAACTACCTAGGTAAAATAAATACAAACGGGAGAGCAAAAGAAAGGGGAGAGAGAGAGAGCAAAAGAGGGAAATATAGAGAGCAAAAGAGAGGGAGAGAGACAGCAAAAGAGAGCAGGGAGAAAGGGGGGAGAGAGAGAGCAAAAAAGAGGGAGAGAGACAGCAAAAGAGAGGGAGTGGAAAAGAGGGGGAGAAGATAGAGGGGGAGAGAGAGCAAAAGAGAGAGGAGAGAGAGAGCAAAAGAGAGGGGGGAGAGCACAGAAGAGAGGGGAGAGAGAGAGAGCACAAAAAAGATGGAGAAAGAGAGAGAAAAAGAGAGGGGAGAGAGAGCAACAGAGAGGGGAAGAGAGACAGCAAAAGAGAGGGAGAGAAACAGCAAAAGAGAGGGGGAAAGAGAGCAAAAGAAAGGGGAAAGAGAGAACAAAAGAGGGGGGAGAGAGACAGCAAAAGAGGGAGAGAGAGACAGCAAAAGAGAGGGGGAGAGAGCAAAAGAAAGAGGGGAGAGAGAGCAAAAGAGGGAGAATAGAGAGAGCAAAAGAGGGGGGAGAGAGAGAGCAAAAGAGAGGGGAGAGAGAGCAAAAGATGGGGAGAGAGAGAGCAAAAGAGGGGGGATAGAGAGAACAAAAGAGAGGGGGGAGAGAGAGCAAAAGACAGAGGGAGAGAGATCAAAAGAGAGGGGGAGAAAGAGAGCAAAAGAGGGGGGATAGAGAGAGCAAAGAGGGGGGATAGAGAGAGCAAACGAGGGGGATAGAGAGAGCAAAAGAGAGGGAGAGAGACAGCAAAAGAGAGAGGGGAGAGAGCAAAAAAAGGGGGGAGAGAAAGAGTAAAACTGAGGGGGAGAGAAAGAGCAAAAGAGGGGGGAGAGAGAGAGCAAAAGAGAGGGGGGAAAGAGAGCAAAAGAGAGGGGATAGAGAGAGAAAAAGAATGGGGGATAGAGAGCAAAAGAGGGGTGTAGAGAGAGCAAAAGAGGTGGGAAAGAGAGAACAAAAGAGAGGGGGAGAGAGAGAGCAAAAGAGAAGGGGGGAGGAGAGAGGGCAAAAGAGAGGGGAGAGAGAGAGAGCAAAAGAGGGGATAGAGAGAGCAAAAGAGGGGGGATAGAAATAGCAAAAGATAGGGAGAGAGACAGCAAAAGAGAGGGGGAGAGCAAAAAAAGGGGGGAGAGTGAAAGAGGGGGTTAGAAAGAGCAAAAGAGAGGGGCAGAGATAGAGCAAGAGAGAGGGGGAGAGAGACAGCTAAGAGATGGAGATAAACAGCAAAATAGAGGGGGAAAGAGATCAAAAGAAAGAGGAGAGAGAGCAAAAGAGGGGGAGAGAGACAGCAAAACAGAGGGGGGAAAGAGAAAAAGAAAGGGGGGATAGAGAAAGAGCAAAAGAGGGGGGAGAGAGAGAGCAAAAGAGAGGGGAGAGAGAGCAAAAGATGGGGAGAGAGAGAGCAAAAGAGGGGGGATAGAGAGAACAAAAGAGAGGGGGGAGAGAGAGCAAAAGACAGAGGGAGAGAGATCAAAAGAGAGGGGGAGAAAGAGAGCAAAAGAGGGGGGATAGAGAGAGCAAAGAGGGGGGATAGAGAGAGCAAAAGAGGGGGATAGAGAGAGCAAAAGAGAGGGAGAGAGACAGCAAAAGAGAGAGGGGAGAGAGCAAAAAAAGGGGGGAGAGAAAGAGTAAAACTGAGGGGGAGAGAAAGAGCAAAAGAGGGGGGAGAGAGAGAGCAAAAGAGAGGGGGGAAAGAGAGCAAAAGAGAGGGGATAGAGAGAGAAAAAGAATGGGGGATAGAGAGCAAAAGAGGGGTGTAGAGAGAGCAAAAGAGGTGGGAAAGAGAGAACAAAAGAGAGGGGGAGAGAGAGAGCAAAAGAGAAGGGGGGAGGAGAGAGGGCAAAAGAGAGGGGAGAGAGAGAGAGCAAAAGAGGGGATAGAGAGAGCAAAAGAGGGGGGATAGAAATAGCAAAAGATAGGGAGAGAGACAGCAAAAGAGAGGGGGAGAGCAAAAAAAGGGGGGAGAGTGAAAGAGGGGGTTAGAAAGAGCAAAAGAGAGGGGCAGAGATAGAGCAAGAGAGAGGGGGAGAGAGACAGCTAAGAGATGGAGATAAACAGCAAAATAGAGGGGGAAAGAGATCAAAAGAAAGAGGAGAGAGAGCAAAAGAGGGGGAGAGAGACAGCAAAACAGAGGGGGGAAAGAGAAAAAGAAAGGGGGGATAGAGAAAGAGCAAAAGAGGGGGGAGAGAGAGAGCAAAAGAGAGGGGAGAGAGAGCAAAAGATGGGGAGAGAGAGAGCAAAAGAGGGGGGATAGAGAGAACAAAAGAGAGGGGGGAGAGAGAGCAAAAGACAGAGGGAGAGAGATCAAAAGAGAGGGGGAGAAAGAGAGCAAAAGAGGGGGGATAGAGAGAGCAAAGAGGGGGGATAGAGAGAGCAAAAGAGGGGGATAGAGAGAGCAAAAGAGAGGGAGAGAGACAGCAAAAGAGAGAGGGGAGAGAGCAAAAAAAGGGGGGAGAGAAAGAGTAAAACTGAGGGGAAGAGAAAGAGCAAAAGAGGGGGGAGAGAGAGAGCAAAAGAGAGGGGGGAAAGAGAGCAAAAGAGAGGGGATAGAGAGAGAAAAAGAATGGGGGATAGAGAGCAAAAGAGGGGTGTAGAGAGAGCAAAAGAGGTGGGAAAGAGAGAACAAAAGAGAGGGGGAGAGAGAGAGCAAAAGAGAAGGGGGGAGGAGAGAGGGCAAAAGAGAGGGGAGAGAGAGAGAGCAAAAGAGGGGATAGAGAGAGCAAAAGAGGGGGGATAGAAATAGCAAAAGATAGGGAGAGAGACAGCAAAAGAGAGGGGGAGAGCAAAAAAAGGGGGGAGAGTGAAAGAGGGGGTTAGAAAGAGCAAAAGAGAGGGGCAGAGATAGAGCAAGAGAGAGGGGGAGAGAGACAGCTAAGAGATGGAGATAAACAGCAAAATAGAGGGGGAAAGAGATCAAAAGAAAGAGGAGAGAGAGCAAAAGAGGGGGAGAGAGACAGCAAAACAGAGGGGGGAAAGAGAAAAAGAAAGGGGGGATAGAGAAAGAGCAAAAGAGAGGGGATAGAGAGAGCAAAAGAGAGGGAGAGAGACAGCAAAAGAGAGGGGGAGAGAGAGCAAAAGAAAGGGGGAGAAAGAGAGAAAAAGAGAGAGGGGGGAGAGTGCAAAAGAGAGGGGGAGAGAGCACAAAAGAGAGGGAAAGAGAGCAAAAGAGAGGGGGAGAGAGAGATCAAAAGAGAGGGGGGAGAGAGCAAAAGAGAAGGAGGAGATAGAGAGCAAAATATAGAGAGGGGGAGAGAGAGAGCAAAAGAGGGGGGATAGAGAGAACAAAAGAGAGGGGGGAGAGAGAGAGCAAAAGAGAGGGGAGGAGAGAGAGCAAAAGAGAGGGGGGAGAAAGAGAGCAAAAGAGGGGGATAGAGAGAGCAAAAGAGGGGGGATAGAGAGAGCAAAAGAGAGGGAGACAGCAAAAGAGAGAGGGGAGAGAGCAAAAAAAGGGGAGAGAGAGAGAGTAAAACTGAGGGGGAGAGATAGAGCAAAAGAGGGGGGAGAGAGAGAGCAAAAGAGGGGGGAGAGAGAGCAAAAGAGAGGGGGGAAAGAGAGCAAAAGAAAGGAGAGAGAGAGAGAGAGAGCAAAAGAGGGGGGATAGAGAGAGCAAAAGAGAGGGGATATATAGAGCAAAAGAGAGGGGATAGAGAGAAAACAAGAAAGGGGGGATATAGAGCAAAAGAGGGGGGGTAGAGAGAGCAAAAGAGGGGGGAAAGAGAGAACAAAAGAGAGGGGGAGAGAGAGAGCAAAAGAGAGGGGGGAGAGAGAGCAAAAGAGAGGGGGGAGGAGAGAGAGAGAGCAAAAGAGAGGGGAGAGAGAGCAAAAGAGGAGGGATAGAAAGAGCAAAAGAGAGGGAGAGAGACAGCAAAATAGAGGGGGGAGAGCAAAAAAAAAAGGGGGGAGAGTGAAAGAGGGGGTTAGAGAGAGCAAAAGAGAGGGCCAGAGATAGAGCAAGAGAGAGGGGGGAGAGACAGCAAAAGAGAGGGAGATAAACAGCAAAATAGAGGGGGGAAAGAGATCAAAAGAAAGAGGAGAGAGAGCAAAAGAGGGGGTGAGAGACAGCAAAACAGAGGTGGGAGAGAGAAAAAGAAAGGGGGGAGAGAGAAAGAGCAAAAGAGGGGGATAGAGAGAGCAAAAGAGAGGGAGAGAGACAGCAAAAGAGAGGGGGAGAGAGAGCAAAAGAGAGGGGGAGATAGAGAGCAAAAGAGAGAGGGGGAGAGTGCAAAAGAGAGGGGGAGAGAGAGCACAAAAGAGAGGGGAAGAGAGAGCAAAAGAGAGGAGGGAGAGAGAGATTAAAAGAGAGGGGGGAGAGAGCAAAAGAGAAGGGGGAGAGCAAAATAGAGAGAGGGGGAGAGAGAGAGCAGAAGAGAGGAGGGGGGAGAGAGAGCAAAAGAGAGGGGGCAGAGAGTGCAAAATAGAGGGGGGATAGAGAGCAAGGGGTGGAACCGCTGTACTTCAAAAAATGTCCAGTGTACACTGTCTTTAGGACTAGTCTATATTAAACTACCAAGGGCCCTTAAAAGGGCCTTTTGCAGGCCCAAAAAGGGCTTTTTGTAGGGCATTGCCCTAAAGATAACAACGCTTTCTACAAAAGAAAAACAACCCCCCCCACTAACAGTAAACAAACCCCCATACACCAACCCACAAAATAAAATTAAAGTAAAATCTAATCTACCCATTGCCCTAAACGAATTAATCAAAATAATAACAATTATTCCTATTATTTGCCTTTTCTAAAAAAGCTAATCTACCCATTGCCCTGAAAAGGGCATTTGTATGGGCATTGCCCTTAAAAGAGCATCCAGCTCTTTTTCTTGACCTTAAATTCCTATTCAAATCAGCCAATAGGAATGAGAGCTGCTTAAATCCTATTGGCTGATTTGAACAGTCACAAGGGTTTTAGCAGCCCTAATTCCTATTGGCTGATTTAAAATTTTCAGCCAATAGGAATGCAATGGTACCCCCAGTATAAAAGGGGTACCTTGCATTTGAATCCTCAGTATGCGGCGGACTAACCTTCACCTGGACTCCTGCCTCTGCGCATCGACCGCTCCGCCTCCACAGGGATGTAGAAGATTCCGGTCCTGCGATGGATGAAGATGGAGCCATCTGGATGAAGATGCAACCGCCGGGATGAAGATCATTCAAGCGGGACTTCAGCAACTGTAAGTAACTAAAGAGGGTTTAGTGTTAGGATTTTTTAAGGTTTTTTGGGGTGGATTTTTTTTTTAGATTAAGGTTTGGGCATTTCTTAAAAGAGCTGAATGCCCTTTTAAGGGCAAGAAAAAGAGCTGAATGCCCTTTTAAGGGCAAGAAAAAGAGCTGAATGCAATTCACATACAAATGCACTGTTCACGGCAATGGGTATATTAGGGTTTTTTTAGTTAGGTTTTTTATTTTGGGGGGTTGGTTGGGTGGTGGGATTTACTGTTGGAGGGGTCTTTGTAATTTTTTTTCTGGAAAAAGAGCTGATTTCTTTAGGGCAATGCCCTATAAAAAGGCTATTTTAAGGCAATTGGTAGTTTATTGTAGGCTAGGGATTTTTGTTTTGTTTTGGGGGGGCTTTTTTATTTTGAATGGGCTATTAGATTAGGTGTAATTTTTTTATTTTGGATAATTTCGTTCGTTATTTTTCGTAATTTAGTGTTTGCTATTTTTTTGTACTTTAGTATGTTTTATAATTGTAGATTTCATTTTTTTAGTAGGGTTAGTTTTTTTTAATGTGTAATGTAATTAATTTTATTGAGAGTTATTTTAATTTTAGTCTAATAGTAATGTTAGTTTACTTTATAGTTTAAACTTATTTTTTTTTTCCACAGGTAAGTTTTTATTTATTTTAAGATAGGATCTTGTAATTTTAAATTTAAAGTTAGTGGGTGGTTAGGTCTAGGGGTTAATAGTTGAATTTAGTTTTTGGCGATGTGGAGGTCTGTCGGTTTAGAGGTTAATAGGTTTATTTAATGGTAGTGATGTTGGAGGCCAGAGGTGATTTCAGGGAGCGGCAGAATAGGGGCTAATATATTTATTATAGTATGGGCAATGTTGGGGTGCGGGGGAATAGGGGTTAATAAATTTTATTTAAATGTTCCGTGATTCAATGACGATCTAATTTGCTACGTCAACACAAG
Source organism: Bombina bombina (assembly GCF_027579735.1). Classification (NCBI taxonomy): domain Eukaryota; kingdom Metazoa; phylum Chordata; class Amphibia; order Anura; family Bombinatoridae; genus Bombina; species Bombina bombina. Next base: position 19,304,511 of record NC_069503.1, on the reverse strand, counting down.
CTGTGTGTGCGCCCACACCGGACTGTTCCAACGGGGTTTTCCTGCAAGTGAAGACACAGACCGAGTACATCTTCCCGTGCTTAGAAAGCGTAGAAGAATCAGGTATTGACCAATTCCTTATAGCGGTAAAGCAGGCACTCGAGCCAGAGGGGAGATACGGCTGTTTTAAGTCTTGCAACCCCGCACAATTGAATATTTGTAGTTGGATACGGGACTGTGTATATACACGCTAAAACCGTATGATGCCTAACATAGAAGCATAAAGTGGAATCCCAGAGGAGTTGTTACCAGTTATATTTGCTCCTATGAAATCTCAATATCACTTTGACTATAATTGTATGGAGTGAATCGACCACATACCAGAGCGTGTTTTTTAACACTTGAGTGCCTGGTTTCTAAGTATCCATTTGGACTCTCCAGTACTTTTTTCAGTCTTATCTTTTTTCTCATGGGGCCCCACAGCTTCCTTGTTACCACATACATTTCTGAAGTTCTGGACTTGTTAGACCTTTTACAGCATTTCTTATTTGCCTATAGGCTATGGCCTCTATTTATCAAGCTGTCAACCGCAAATACACTGGAATTCCACAGCGTATTTGTGGCGAGGCTGATTCGCCATAGTTATCAAACCCTACAGACCGGCAAAAGTAGAATCTAGTGACGTAATAGTCTGACACAGATCGATGGTTACGTCACTCCAGATGTTCCGAACGCAAGTTCAGCACAATCTGACTACTTTTGGAAGTTATTAAAGAACAACCAGGTACGCTCGCCACTATTCTGGCCCAGCGTACCTGGTTTTCCCATGGGAATCAATTGGAGTCTGACAGCAGCGAGAACTCATGTTCGCTGCTGCCCGATATCCCATTGATTTCTATAGGAAGTGTCTGCACCTAACACCCTAACATGTACCCTGAGTCTAAACACCCCTAATCTGCACCCCCTACACCGCCGCCACCAAATTTATACTTATTAACCCCTTAACCGCCACCCGCCACCGCCGCCACCTACATTATACATATCAACCCCTAAACTGCAGTCCCCTATACCGCCACCACCTACATAAAGTTATTAACCCCTATCCTGCCGATCCCAGACCCCGCCGCAAATAAAATAATTGTTTAACCCCTAAACCGCCGCACCCGGAGCCCGCCGCCACCTACATTACATTTATTAACCCCTATCCTGCTCCCCCTACACTGCCGCCACCTACATCACATTGATTAACCCCTAATCTACCCCCCCTACACCGCCGCCACTATATTAAATGAATTAACCCCTAAACCTAAGTCTAACCCTAACCCTAACACCCCCCTAACTTAAATATTATTTAAATTAATCTAAATCTATTTAAAACTAAATACTTACCTATAAAATAAACACTAAGGCCTAGATTTAGAGTTCGGCGTTAGCCGTGAAAACCAGCGTTAGAGGCTCCTAACGCGGGTTTCTTACGGACTCCGGTATTTAGAGTTTATTTACCGCCACTCCAAAATCACCTAATGCTCAAATTTCTACCGACACCTCAGACCCAGTAGTAAACATATACCGACAAAATAAAATTCTACGAATCAAATTAAAAATATTACACAAAGTACACTTACACTCATACAAACACTACACTATGTTTATTTTTCATATTTAATAATTTTTCAGCAAAATACAAAGGATTAAAGTTGCGAGATCTCGGGTGTTTGAAAAAAAACAACACAAATCCATTTTCCCATTGACTTACATTGACACACGGGAAAAGACCCTCATATACCTACATCTAACTAATAAGATTATCACAAATATACACTCATCGATGCATACAAACAATATACACCACATGACATACACAAAATATTTATTTATTACAAAAAGAACACGATTTAGTTACTTTTTCACACAAGCTCATGACGTCACTCACTTTACGAGGAAAACCAGTCTTAGAAAAAAAATTTGGAAATCTTTAGAGCCTCCATTGACTTCTATTGGGAAGACGTGCTCGTGCACGCGAAACCCTCATTTCCCTAACGCACGCAAATAGCGTAGACTGAAAAACTCCAAATACCAGCGCTAGAAAAGACATGATTTCATGCGTTAGACCCAGCTATGATAAATAGATTAAGAAATGACTATTTCCCTATGGTGGATTTATGTTTTTTAATTATTGAATATTCACAACACCATTAAATTGTTTCACACTTTTAGATTACATCAACTACAAATCCACATCACTAGTAACACATTATTATTTAAATAAAATTACATTTAAACTTTAAAAAAAATTCTGTAAACATTTCTGGATTCACAAACAGTACACAATGGGAAACACCTCTCATTTACCTTTATTATTGCATTTCTGTTATTCAACTCATATGCTTGCAGCAACTGCATATCTACATAGGCTTAACACATGATCAGTCATGGATGCACATACATTACTTTTAGCATTCACTCATACATGTGCATTCAAATGATGGGGGACAAACACATTACATTCTCTACAGGAATCACAAAACACAACATATGGATTTGACTGTACTTTTAACATCATGATTCCATCACCAGAAACCATTAGGAATTACGTACAACAAGAACATCATTACACCAGATTACAGATGTCACTTTATGGGAAGGAACAACAATGCCAGACCGCTATATAGAAGTCAGCATATGTGGGACACAATCACAATATATACGTACATGTACATAACACGCATCACCCATCACGCAACCACAAAGCACACATTTAGATTTTATTCAGCACACAATAACAATGTAGCACAATACAACAACACAATGAGGATTTCACAACTACATAGGCAGGTTAATAATATCATGACGTCATTAGAAGATTCAACCATACACATCACAGATTCACCACTGTACTGCCCCTTTCGGAACTTTAACACTCAATACTACAATACAACATATACGTAAACAACAGTTTGGAACAGCATTATTAGGGAAATTTCAATGGGACAATTAATAAATATTGTCAGATCGCAAATCACTTATATATATAATACTACAGATGGCAGCCGGAAGTTCTTCAGTATTAGTGCCATTTTTATGGGACGCATACAATATTGTCAGATCGCAAACAATACTACAGATGGCAGACGGAAGTTCTGATTTTTTATGGCGATTTGAAAGGGACGCATACAATATTCACATCTCGGCAATCACTTATATATACAATACTACAGATGACAGCCGGAAGTTCAGATTTTTTATGGCGATTTGAATGGGACGCATACAATATTTACATCTCGGCAATCACTTATATATACAATACTACAGATGACAGCCGGAAGTTCTTCAGTATTAGTGCCATTTGAATGGGACGCATACAATATTGACAGCTCGGCAATCACTTATATATACAATACTACAGATGGCAGACGGGAAGTTCGGAATTATTATTGCGATTTTAAAGGGACGCATACAATATTGACAGCTCGGCAATCACTTATATATACAATACTACAGATGGCAGACGGGAAGTTCGGAATTATTATTGCGATTTTAAAGGGACGCGTACAATATTTACAGCTCGGCAATCACTTATATATACAATACTACAGATGGCAGACGGGAAGTTCGGAATTATTATTGCGATTTTAAAGGGACGCATACAATATTGACAGCTCGGCAATCACTTATATATACAATACTACAGATGACAGCCGGAAGTTCTTCAGTATTAGTGCCATTTGAATGGGACGCATACAATATTGACAGCTCGGCAATCACTTATATATACAATACTACAGATGGCAGACGGGAAGTTCGGAATTATTATTGCGATTTTAAAGGGACGCGTACAATATTGACAGCTCGGCAATCACTTATATATACAATACTACAGATGGCAGACGGGAAGTTCGGAATTATTATTGCGATTTTAAAGGGACGCATACAATATTGACAGCTCAGCAATCACTTATATATACAATACTACAGATGGCAGCTGTTACTTTATCGTTTACAAACAATATTGCAGCAACATTGATCGATCACATTCGATGCACATTATACACAACTATGCACTTTCATTCATGTTAGCCTGGACGTGTGCTTGTTACTATAAGATCGCGTTTAAGAAATATTGATTACGCATATGAACAAACATTACAAACATGCACTGTATGTGGGATATTTGACACTTTCACATTGAGATTCATTGGGGGAAAAAAACATTTCAGCCAAAAAAACAAAAACGCCCACTTTGAAAGCATTCGCGCCGCTCACATACAAACAAGTGAATACAATCAGCAATCATTACAAACTCACTACCATTGGACTAATTGTACTATAAATCACCCAAACAACATGGCCAAAGCATCACTTGTGATCCACATCAGATCAAGTGCATACCTTGTTACGCTGTTTTGAAAGATGGATGACGATGACATGGTAGACACTGCTGGTGCTGCTATTGGCGAACTAGCTGTTGATCGAATCAGGCAGCCTCGGCGGCTCAGACCGAGACGAAGGGGTCATCTGGTTCGAGGTCCTCGTGTCTACAGGGTGAGACCCACCTTGGAAAACATGAGCGACTTTGAGGTTTTTGATAAGTATCGGCTCGATCGCGAACGGCTCATTGGCCTTTACGAGCTTCTTAAACCTCATTTGGAGCCACGTATACAAATAAGGACTGCTGTTCCCGGCATGAGTAAGATGCTAAGCTGTCTATACGTCCTGGCCTCCGGGAGTTTTCAATCCGGAGAACTGTACATGCATGGCCTGGCTCAAGGTACATTCTCTGTGGTGTTTGATAACTTTCTGGACGCCATGGTACGTATCAGTAAGCAATACATAGGATTCCCACAAAATGATGGTGATTGGAGGCGCCTGAAGCGGGAATTCTTTGATATTGCTCAATTGCCCAATGTCTTGGGAGCCATAGATTGTACCCACATTGCGCTGCGTGCTCCAATTGATGACTTGCCCTTCAGAAATCGCAAACTTTTTCATAGCCTCAACGTGCAGTATGTTTGTGACGCACGGATGAGGATTATGCATGTGTGTGCAAATTTTGCAGGTGCTTGTCATGATGCCCGCATCCTCTCTCTGTCGTCCCTGTGGAGACAGTTTGAGGAAAGACAAATGCCCCCTGGTTATCTCGTTGGTGAGTATTTGTGCACAACATGTTTAATTAGTTTGACAATTGCCCCTGTAGTTTTAAAATGTTAGCGTCATGTTCATCTATAGGATGCAATTTAACCATTTGTTATTTACCGACGCTAATGTTTACTTTTATTTAAATGCAGATATGTAGCATGTCTTACCTTAAGTGCTCAGATAGAGAATGCAATGTAACCATGTATTTAGCATTTTACACTATTTTTTTTTTTGGATAAATACGCATATGTAGCATGTCTTAGCTGAAATGGCAAGATATTATCTCATGCAATTTAACCATGTCATTGTCTCTTTCCGCTAATGTGTAGTTTTAGTTCAATGCAGATATGTAGCATGTCTTACCTTAAGTGCTCAGATAGAGAATGCAATGTAACCATGTAGTTAGCATTTTACACAAGGTTTGGTTTAGGAGAAATACGCATATGTAGCATGTCTTAGCTGAAATGTGAAGATATTATCTCATGCAATTTAACCATGTCATTGTCTCTTTCCGCTAATGTGTAGTTTTAGTTCAATGCAGATATGTAGCATGTCTTACCTTAAGTGCTCAGATAGAGAATGCAATGTAACCATGTAGTTAGCATTTTACACAAGGTTTGGTTTAGGAGAAATACGCATATGTAGCATGTCTTAGCTGAAATGTGAAGATATTATCTCATGCAATTTAACCATGTCATTGTCTCTTTCCGCTAATGTGTAGTTTTAGTTCAATGCAGATATGTAGCATGTCTTACCTTAAGTGCTCAGATAGAGAATGCAATGTAACCATGTAGTTAGCATTTTACACAAGGTTTGGTTTAGGAGAAATACGCATATGTAGCATGTCTTAGCTGAAATGTGAAGATATTATCTCATGCAATTTAACCATGTCATTGTCTCTTTCCGCTAATGTGTAGTTTTAGTTCAATGCAGATATGTAGCATGTCTTACCTTAAGTGCTCAGATAGAGAATGCAATGTAACCATGTAGTTAGCATTTTACACAAGGTTTGGTTTAGGTGAAATACGCATATGTAGCATGTCTTAGCTGAAATGGCAAGATATTATCTCATGCAATTTAACCATATCATTGTCTCTTTCCGCTAATGTGTACTTTTAGTTCAATGCAGATATGTAGCATGTCTTACTTTAAGTGCTCGGATAGAGAATGCAATGTAACCATGTAGTTAGCATTTTACACAAGGTTTGGTTTTGGAGAAATACGCGTATGTAGCATGTCTTAGCTGAAATGGGAAGATATTATCTCATGCAATTTAACCATGTCATTGTCTCTTTCCGCTAATGTGTACTTTTAGTTCAATGCAGATATGTAGCATGTCTTACTTTAAGTGCTCAGATAGAGAATGCAATGTAACCATGTATTTAGCATTTTACACATGTTTTTTTTTTTTGGCGAAATACGCATATGTAGCATGTCTTAGCTGAAATGGGAAGATATTATCTCATGCAATGTAACCATGTCATTGTCTCTTTCCGCTAATGTGTAGTTTTAGTTCAATGCAGATATGTAGCATGTCTTACCTTAAGTGCTCAGATAGAGAATGCAATGTAACCATGTAGTTAGCATTTTACACAAGGTTTGGTTTTGGAGAAATACGCATATGTAGCATGTCTTAGCTGAAATGGCAAGATACAGAATAATATAGAACTTTTTTTTTGGATGTTTCTGAAAAAACTTTTAATATGGATTATCGTGTACAAAAAATTATTTATAAAACAATATACTATTTTAAGGATTCTGTTTGAATTATGTTCTGTTCATAATTTATAGGTGATTCTGGGTACATGAGCCGGCCTTGGCTCATTACCCCCTTGCGTAGCCCGACTGATGTGTCTGAGGAGCGCTACAATAGGGCTCATAAGAGAACCAGGGCGGTGGTTGAAAGGATGTTCGGGCTCCTGAAGATGAGATTCAGGTGCCTGGACCGTTCTGGAGGAGCACTCCAGTACAACCCAAAGAAGGTGGCTAAGATCGTTGTAGCATGTAGCGTCCTGCATAATATTGCACAGCGGGCTGGGATGCTGCAGGCCGTCACGGTGGACAGAGACCTCCTCAGAGATGAGGAGGATGATCCTGTTCTAGAGGGGGAATTCCAGGACGAGGGACTTGATGTCAGAGCAGACGTCATCAACCGCCACTTTAGACGGTAAAGAATAGAAGTTAGACTGGAGTATTTTCAATAGATGTGAACTCTAGGGAAATGACAAGTAGAGAATTGTGAAAACATGTTAGTATTGATCAAATTTTAAAAATATTTTTAATTTATTCATATAGGTGATGCTCTGGGCATTGGGTCCTGTAGCGAGTCTTTGCCACCTGGTTTTTAAAGAGGACATCAGATGGTAAGTAGAAATGTATGGACTGTTGCTGGCATGAATTGTACACAAATACATCATATGGCATACATTTTCAAAAATAGAATTTAGTTTACACATTACTTAAAATGTACATACTCAGAAAGGGATCCTCTAGAATGACTATTGTTCAATGTCACACATTAGAGGTTTGTTCTGCTCAATATGACTCATCTTCACACTTGATAGAAAATAACACAAGTTGATACACACGCTTAGTAAGCTAGTGACAGAAATTTATTATGAAATGGGGGGTGGGAGAGGGGTACAGAACTGATTCACACACTTGTATGAATTTTATTTAAAATATTTCTTCCATTAGGGAGATGACTTAATCTAAAGACTGAAAGGGAACAATTAGAAGCCTGACAGTGAAGATTGCCCAGACTGACAGTGGGGAAAAAGCCAAGATTGAAATTGAAGTATACCAATGGGATCATGTCTGGCATTATCTTTCAATTCTGCTGACCTTGAAAACCATACAAAGACATGTTCACATGGTAAGTGCAAACTATTTGATAGAATAAGGCTGTGGAGACATCCTATTGGAGACACTTAGATGATTTTCTAATTTGTAGATGGTATTTCCCAGTCCTCTATTTAATGAACTGATGAATAAGACACCTATTGAAGATCAACTGTTTACCCCTGAATTGACTTTCAAAGACCATGCATTGTCCAGGTTGGTGTACCAATGCATGCTAGTGAAGACTGTTGAATATTAGTAGCTTACATACATTAGTCATATTTAGTTCTAAATTATATATTTAGGGATCACAATCAGACACTTAGATGATTTTACTTTTTTAGATGGTATTTCCCAGTCCTCTATTTAATGAACTGATGAATAAGACACCTATTGAAGATCAACTGTTTACCCCTGAATTGACTTTCAAAGACCATGCATTATCCAGGTTGGTGCATGCTAGTTAAGAATCACATGAAGAATGTTGATTATTGTTAGCTTACATACATTAGTCATACTTATTTCATCATTAGATATTTAGGGATCACAATCCGAAAAAGGAATACATATTATAGTTGATATAGAGGTATTTGAATGGACATGAAATATTACATTTATGTTCAGCATACATATATTGTTGAAATGTGATATACATTATTATGTATAATTTGAAATTTGGATATTTAAATAGAATTTTGATTCAACAATATAATGGTGTATGTATTTCTTTTTTTTTTAAATCAATTTAATAATTATCTTTCAAAAATGTTGAACAAAGTTAGAGCATAGACACAAGATGATTTTAAATGTATTTTATGAATATTTGACAACGTGTGTATTAACTTTGTTCCATTTTTTTATTTGTCATTTCAGATTGGCATCTGATGACTTCCAGGAATATTTTTAGTTTTTCGATAAACTTTTATTTTTTTATTTTTACATGTTAATAATAAACATTTTATTATTAAATACATTCTTTTGAACAGATTCTACTAAATATCAATATAATCTGTCAATAAATAAAAGTTGGACTCCCATGACTGGTAGTTGGCTATTTGACAAGCACATGCATAAGATCAAATAATGCATTAATATTAGAAAATCAACTGATTCCGAGAATATTACATTAAAATATCTTTTATAACATTAATTGGGGAGTGAGATCCTTCGATGCTTTTCTTTTGAAAATGTAGATATTAAATTAATTTTGGATATGTAGTCAAAAGTTTTTTATTTTAACTTTTAAGAAGGTGAAGTGGTTCAATTACATTAAAGTGACAGTGTTGTTGAATGTAAAATTAATTTTATAAGATCTTGTATCTTCCTTAGGTATCTCAAAACATTATTTTCTAAATTCTTTTAATTTTTACATTTATAAATGGTAGGTCATTTAACTTGATATTTTTCACAAGCTAGTTATTGGATGCCAGGTTAATCTATGTAATTTTCTAGCGGAGTCATTTAACTATACTTAGTAATATTATGTATTTTTTAAAATCTTACCTCTTGGGTTAGACATCAAATATCTATATAGAATTTTAATTCCCCTTTAGTTTATTTTGTCAATGTTAAATCAACATTCCAAATGTTTGGGTCCTTAAAGGGACATTCACAAAGTATATTGTGTATAGATTTTTAAAAATATCATACAAGAATTTCAACATATTTAGAAAGTAATATAGAATTACATTCAGTCTTTAAATATACTTTTCAAAAAATACATCAATGCACATATCTTAGTCAATTACATAAGGCATCTATATGCAAACAACAATCAGCATCAAAATAGCCTATGTAGAGATGTATTTAATCCAAGAATATATATATATAATTACAATATAATGATTGAATAACAAAACATATTAAGTTGGTCAAATATAAGAATATTATACAAAATGCATTCATAACATATAGCTTAATGTCCCTCTAAGCTGAAGGCTCCAAAATACCTCCTTTAATAAATATATTTCAGTCAGTGTGTAAAACAATCTAGAAGTTAATCTAAATTTGCTTTACTCATATGTTAGACTAATTTAGCAAAAGGAAGGTGCCTAGGTTTATGATATTTTAAGCATTATTGTGAAATGTTTCTTTAAAGGGACATGAACTCAAAATATACTTAAAGGGAGACAGTTAAAAAATTAATGATTTATACATTCTGAATGAGTATTCTATTTTAAGCAACTTTAAAACTTGTCTCATATTATGAATGCTCCTTGTGATGTTGCTATCATTACTTTAAAAATAAGGCATTAAATAGCTAATTTATTTGCTTCAGTACTCTGGACAGAACTTGCTTGTTTTGTTTGGAATAATTGATCCAACAATCGTCAAGGACAACCCAGGTTTTTTTTAAACAATTGTCCGTAATATAAAATATCATTATTGATTTGCAAAGAAACATAACAAGATAACTGTTAACATTTGATAATCGGATTAAATAATAAAGTTGATTAACATTTCATGCTCAATCACCAATGCTAAATTTGTTTGGACAGTGTCCCTTTAAGAGCTTTAAATAGTGTATTTACTTATCTTCCTATCTTGACATACTTTGCTTGAAAAGCATATTGAGATAGGCTCAGTAGATGAAGATTGTTGGATGCACAGAGATGCCTTATGTGATTGGCTCAACCATGTGCATTGAAATTTCTTCTGTTGAGGATATCTAAATACTAAGATAAATTGATTTACATTTTAAAGTCTAAACAATCTTCTATCTCTACAGATCATTTGATACAATTGTTTGTTTGTAATGTCTATTTAAAAATAAAGACGCCATTGCACAATAACATATATGAGCACTTCAGAGAAATACAAGCTCGAGGTTTATTTGCTAATAACAAACAAACATGTAGTTTAACATTTATAAACAGATTATCAAATTTACTGACATTATAACCGGAATTTGAACATTAAGAAATATTGCGTGGGAAACGCATCTTGAAACACCAGATTTGCATCTTTAAACATTAGAGTCTAATGTCACGCAATAGCACACAATCAATGTGCATTATAAATACATTTAATAGAGCAATGTCAATAATTCTCAATAAGTCAACAAATTTATTTAAAGAACAATAAAGACATACAATATTAAATGTGTATTTGTATTAAAGAAACAGACCGTTATTAAACCGAGAAATGTCGACAACATTTAATAATGTGACAGTATTAGATTTTAAAGAGTATTTAATCATTAATATTTAACGGATCACGGATATTAAATCTGCGTCACACATATCCGCATGACAGGCCCATGAGTTACAAATAAGTCTACATGAAAAATGAAGTTACAGCACCACCAGGAGGTATGTGTAAGGAAGTTACTAAGATATGAAACATTAAGGAACGGCCAATCAGAGTTCATCACACAAACACAACTTGAGTCAGGATGGTCTCACAGACATTCTAACAATATTTCAAACTTTTATCCAATCAGATGTACAGATAACTTGTCCCATGGTGCATCTCATGTTTACTTCACCATATAAAAGTCCATTACACGTTGCCATCTTTGTCAGTTCTCTAATGCCTGCAGGCAGTATATATATATTGATATATTTATATATTATTATCAAACCGAGCAGGCATGTCAGTTCCCAGGTTCACCAAGGAGGAGAGCGCTGCACTGGTCCACGCCGTCAAGGACTTTTATCCCCAGCTGTTTGGGAACAAGAGGAGCTCGACAGATGCGCCTGTTAAGAAGGCCCTCTGGGAGTCTATCACCAATGCGGTTAGATTGGTGTGTGACGTCCAGAGGACCCAGGATCAGATCATGAGGAGATTCGGAGATATGAGGTTGCGTTTATCCAAAAAAGTCAACCTCATAAGGGACTGGGTACAAGCCCGTAAAAGAGGGGGCCAAAGAAAGGCCCCGCGGAAACTGTACCTACTCCCTTATGAGGTGACTTTATGCGAGCTCCTCAATCTCCGGGTCCCCAAAAGATTTCGATCCTCGCCATCCTCGGCCTCCTCTTCTTCCCTCCCAGCTGCGGGATCTGAAAGTCCTGATGCGGGGGACAGGGCAGATGCTTCTCCGTCCGGTGGCCTGGGAGGAGATGATAGAGAATCTGAACCAGGTAACTATCCATCTTCATATAATATCTTAAGATTTGTTATTTTTATCCAAATATGTGTATATAGTCAGATACTAAACCTATACAGATCTCACAACATACACTACATATGATGTTTAGATATCTGATTTTAGATTAGTGACACATGAAATAGGAATGATGTTTCTTGCGCTCTACAGAATATGCGTCACAGAGCGGAAATGTAATTTCTCATCCACGTTAACATGGCTTTGCTGTAAGTTGCATTGCTTTATACATGTTGTTCAAATGACGGATGCGTAATTCCGCTTGGAATCATTGCGCAATGATCGCGAAAATGGAATTGCGCATCCACGTTAACATGGCTTTGCTGTAAGTGGCATTGCTTTACACATGTTGTTCAAATGACGGATGCGTAATTCCGCTTGGAATCATTGCGCAATGATCGCGAAAATGGAATTTCTCATCGACGTTAACATGGCTTTGCTGTAAGTGGCATTGCTTTATACATGTTGTTCAAATGACGGATGCATAATTCCGCTTGGAATCATTGCGCAATGATCGCGAAAATGGAATTTCTCATCCACGTTAACATGGCTTTGCTGTAAGTGGCATTGCTTTACACATGTTGGTCAAAATTAAATGTGAATTCTTATATTAGTGAAGAATACAGTATTCTTATTTTCAATATTATAGCTAATAAAAAACGAAGAATGCAAATAAATTATAACATATGGCCATCAATTGATGATTATGAAATAACAACCAAAAATTATTAAAGATACAGTAAACAACACAACTGATTGAAAATAAGAGTCCAGGATATATTTATCATTAATTTAATTGAGGAAACAATTAACTCATGGGACTACCAAAGGATTAATATTTTTAAATTGATTTGTTAATAATGTAAAGTTTTTAAACATGGCATGATTAGTATTAATGATATGCAATCCTCATTTAATATATTACAGATATGGATGTGGCTGCTGGATCCTCAAGCCAGGGCTTGTCACAGTATGGGATATATGCAAGGTAGAGGTGAGCGCCAATAGAAGGCTGAGGGTAGGGTGGGGAACGCTAAAATAGGCTAAAATTAGCTGATAGAATGTAAAATTAAAAATTACAAATTTTTTTTTATTCCATACAATAATTATAATAATAAAAAAGAACAATATACACTGATAGTTGTTCATGGATCCATGTTACAAATGGTAGCAAATTACAGTGTTAGGTAAAATACAATACAATATAATAATAAAAACAATTGTAAATACTGATAAATTCAGTGGCTGATGATATAGCCTTTTATGCTGAGTATCTGTTAAATGATTAACACCTTGGTTGAGTCCAGTAAGTGTAAGATGCTCCTGGTAGATAGTGTAGGGTTAATTGTAATCCAATATTGTGCAGGAGAAAAAAGTAGCAAGATTTGGGTGTGATCAGTGTCCAATACAACAATTTAGAAAAAAGTGGTAGAAAAAATGTGTGTTCACTCTATGTGATGAAAAAATGATGATAAAAAATGATGAAATCCCTCCAAAAAAATGTTATAAAAAAATGAAAAAAGGTGAAAAAGGATAAAATAGGATAAAAAAATAGTGTCAATTTCGAAATCCGAAGTGATGTTGGTGATGTCAGTGCAAATCAATCAATCAGTGGTTCAGTATTGATGCAATGTTTTGAAAAAATAAGATTATGCAAAAAGAAAAAATCCTGAAAAAAAGAAAACAAACAATACTCTAATATATGCAATCTGTACAATAGATATATCAGTATTATGCTTACTCAGATCTGTCGACGCGTTTCGGCCATATACCTCTGGCCTTTATCAAGAGTCTTGATAAAGGCCAGAGGTATATGGCCGAAACGCGTCGACAGATCTGAGTAAGCATAATACTGATATATCTATTGTACAGATTGCATATATTAGAGTATTGTTTGTTTTCTTTTTTTCAGGATTTTTTCTTTTTGCATAATCTTATTTTTTCAAAACATTGCATCAATACTGAACCACTGATTGATTGATTTGCACTGACATCACCAACATCACTTCGGATTTCGAAATTGACACTATTTTTTTATCCTATTTTATCCTTTTTCACCTTTTTTCATTTTTTTATAACATTTTTTTGGAGGGATTTCATCATTTTTTATCATCATTTTTTCATCACATAGAGTGAACACACATTTTTTCTACCACTTTTTTCTAAATTGTTGTATTGGACACTGATCACACCCAAATCTTGCTACTTTTTTCTCCTGCACAATATTGGATTACAATTAACCCTACACTATCTACCAGGAGCATCTTACACTTACTGGACTCAACCAAGGTGTTAATCATTTAACAGATACTCAGCATAAAAGGCTATATCATCAGCCACTGAATTTATCAGTATTTACAATTGTTTTTATTATTATATTGTATTGTATTTTACCTAACACTGTAATTTGCTACCATTTGTAACATGGATCCATGAACAACTATCAGTGTATATTGTTCTTTTTTATTATTATAATTATTGTATGGAATAAAAAAAATTTGTAATTTTTAATTTTACATTCTATCAGCTAATTTTAGCCTATTTTAGCGTTCCCCACCCTACCCTCAGCCTTCTATTGGCGCTCACCTCTACCTTGCATATATCTTTTACACATTGGGCACGCTAGGGTACCCATCGAGGAGAGCTAGAGGCATCCCCCACCCCCCTTCCCCACCTGTTCTTTGCGCAGGATATACACCACCTTTATTCAAACTTGTCACAGTATGGTATGTCTCTTTTTAATTGACATTTGTCTTAGAAACATGGACAGAACATTACATACTAAATCCACATTGTTCAATATTTATATGTAATGTCCCTTTAATAGATGTAAATTTAAATAATTCTTCGGATATACTTAAATAACATATTAGATTTGAATTGCATGCTCAATACCATTCATTACATCAACATATGGAGTAGATAATTCATTAACAACAACGTTGTCGAATCAATTTAATTTTAGATTAAAGGGATACTGAGCTACAATTATTAATGTTGTCATTCAGATACAGTATGCAATATTAATAAACATAAAAATATAATACTATCATCATATGTGACATATTCTATTGCTAAATGTATTTTAAAATCAAGAATGTACGTTTATGTGCATCTAAATTTTGGTTGACCAACCTGGGTTTTTATTGATGATTGGTGGATACCTTCAACAAACAATATTTATTGAATCCAATTGCTTATCTGCCTTTAAGATTAAAATTTAGCAACATTCTAATTATAATAGGAGTCAATGTTAAATCATTTTGAACAGTTTGAACATAGAAATCAATGATTTAAATTAATCATGTCAGTGTCCCTTTAAGACAAAATAGATTCATTCATCTTTACATTCTTTTGATTAAACAATATTGATATATAATTCACATATTCTCTGTTGGAGTTACTTTATAGATATCTGCATACTCTAACAGCACCATGATTACATATTTGTAATAATCAATTTTGTTTTGTATTGTGATAAATATGTGTTGTGTCCTAAACAAGATTACTGTACATTGCACAAATGGCTCGATGTGACACATGTGTTTGTTTAGATTTGTCAACAGATGCTCTTCAAAATGTGGTTTGTGTGTATTATTTTAACCTCTTAAGGACATATGACGGAATTATTCCGTCATAAAACAATTGAGCAAACTGAAAGCTGTGTCCTTAAAGGGTTAAGAACATTGATCAATGGATATATTTAGATATGCAATAGCATCGTATGAGATGATTTTGATGTCTAATATAGTCTGACATTAAACATATGTTCAATACAGAATTTTTAACAGAATCCCCTTGATTCAATCAAGCATTTTCTGGTGTAATGACTGCTCTATTCTTCACATTTTAAAGTTGATTAATGGTAAAATTCGAGACAGATGTGATTTAGTGATATCCCAAATGTGTTTCATAATATATATCTATATCATTCATAGAGAGAGTTGGTGTGGTGAGCCCACAGGAATCCAGCAGTGACATAGAGCCGCCTTTGCGGTCTCCTGGTAAGTCCATTGACTCATTTATATGTAATTGAAGGTGTATTGCTAATCAATATTATGATCATGATTCTGATGAAGCATAACATTAGAAAAAAAAAAAAAAATTTCTCTTCTGATTATATATTAATTTTCTTTTAATATTGAACGATTAATAATTTCAACTTTATTAGTCTCCACATTTGTTATTCAGAAGATGTATAACATATGTTTGTTTCCATGTTCTTTTTTGACAACAGTCATCAAGTGATACACACATGAGAAATCTTAAATGTTCTATGTACTATGCTTTTATGATTTTTACATTAATCCAAACAATACATCGAAAATATGAATCATTGAGAATAACAAATATAATGTAATTTGTATGCTCCATCAAAATGATGTAAATCATAACTTTGGGTGTGTATATCTTTAATGCAACATTGATGTGTGTCTTTGACCAACAGTAACATATGTTATAATATCTGTTGTTAACGTGTACACAACATGTTATGTTTTACAGAGATTGATTTAACATATGTGACGGAGGAGGAAGAGGCTGCCTTGGAGTCTAATGGTATGTGAAATATATCTATCATGTTTCCAACATGTTTGTTTATTTGAAATAATTTAATTGAAGACATTCAAAGTCTACAGCTTTTGCACTTTAAAAAGGAATATTATTTGTCTGTTCAAATACACTACTGCCCCCTTTCTATATCAGGCAGCATGAAAAATTTTGAATAGAAAATATTTAAAATTCATGACATCATTATGTCACATGCATATTCCAGGCCAAAACACAATAATAATGTTATAATTGTACAGACAGTCATTGATATTCATCTGAGTGCCTATATACATACCATATCCTCATTTCAGAATTGTTTACAAATTCAAACACACTTCGAAGTATATTGAAAACATAATCAATTTGAAATGCGTTGATTTGATGTCAGGATGTATGAGATGTTAATATATTTTTTTTAAATTTTCAGATGGATCCACCACTTCTGGTCATCTGGTTTCCGCCCCTGCCCAGTCCCCTGCACAGTCACAGACCCCTCCCCATGCACAGACCCCTGACCATGGCCAGACCCCTGCACAGACCCAGACCCCTGCCCATGACCAGACTCCTGACCATGCCCAGACCCCTGCACAGACCCAGACCCCTGCCCATGACCAGACTCCTGCCCATGCCCAGACCACTGCCGGCCCTTCCCATTGTTCATTTCCTGTCCCTCCCAAAAAACGCTCCTACAACCCCCTTCGCCGCTCTCCCCGTATTATGGCCCGTACAGCTGCCCAGACCCAAACTCCCCACTCCCCAGCTGTACGGCCTACCCCGGAGCGGCAGCTCACCCTTCCCCAAGCCATTACCATCCCTCCCCAAGCCACTCCCATCCCTCCCCAAGCCAATCCCATCCCTCCCCCCTGTCTCAACCTTCATTTTCCTGGGTGTCGGATTGTCCTTCCCAGGCACAGCTGTAAGTATCATTCAAAATACACGTTATAAGATACTTAAAGGTACAGTGAAGTTAAATTTTTTCAATTGTGATTCCAATCCAGCATGCAATGTTAATCAAATTTATAATTTACTACTCTTATGAATTATTCTTCATTCTCTTGATATCTTTATTGAAACAAAGAAATGCCTATAATTAGTTTAAACAATAAAAAAATTCTGGCCATCATTTCTTTATTGTTGGATGAATGTATCCATCAACCAGCAGGGACAAACAAAGTTGATAAACAAATATTGGCTTCCCTAAAAAGCAACATTCTTGCATTCAAAATCTAGCTAGAGAATTCAAACATTTAATGAATATGTGTAAGTTTTAAAGATTTGTAATGTCATGCTCTATCTGAATCAGTCCATTAAATATTTAGGTTCAGTGTCCCTTTAATTGGATATCACTACATATACCAATCACCACTACTTGGATCCAACAATTAATGTACAAATTTTGATACATTATCTCTTGTCTAACCCAGTGGGAATGTAATTTCTTCAGGTTGCTATGTTTACACAGCTTGTCCTCAATGCCAAAATGTTTAAGGATAGGTGTGCCTACCACAGTATAATTGAAATTTTTAAATTGCTAATGTAAGTACAATGTAAATCCTTTAACAAGATTTGATACACTCAAGCTGTATAAGTGGATCATCTAAAACCAATTAAAGGGGACAACATGTTTGAGTAAAATGTCCCTTTAATGATTTCTGTCTGTCTGAATAACCTAATTCATGTGTAAAGAATAAATGTAAACTAATTGATGTAAAGAATTATTTGTCTTTATGATGACAATGTATGTTGTAAATTTTTTTCGTCTGTTGTGTAATTATCCTTAATATTTAATGTATTCTTTATTTTAGGCTGTGACTCAGCATGGCTCATGCTAGAAGGTATAGCAAGAGTAGAGCAGGCCGTGTTGAGGAACGCAGCTGTCCTGAGAGGGATGAACGACACCATGCAGGCTCAGCTCCGGGTTCAGGACTTGACTCTGCGTGCAATTATGAGATTAAGTTCAAGGCCTGAATCTGGAGCTGGACATGCACAGGACGATGAAGAGGATGACCAGTAAGTGGAGGATCTGGAGATGCTCCATGGTGGCAGATAAGAATCCTCCGTCCACATGTTGATTTTGTTGTTTTAATGTTGCCATTTGGCCTTTTTAAAAGTTTATTGTTGTGCCTGTTGCACTCTTTTACCTTGTCATATGTCTCCAATGGGGCTATGGTGGCCCTTGGCAACTCTCTTCATGGACTGTGATGCACTGTGTTACCTTGTCATATGTCTCCAATGGGGCTATGGTGGCCCTTGGCAACTCTCTTCATGGACTGTGATGCACTGTGTTACCTTGTCATATGTCTCCAATGGGGCTATGCTGGCCCTTGGCAACTCTCTTCATGGACTGTGATGCACTGTGTTACCTTGTCATATGTCTCCAATGGGGCTATGCTGGCCCTTGGCAACTCTCTTCATGGACTGTGATGCACTGTGTTACCTTGTCATATGTCTCCAATGGGGCTATGCTGGCCCTTGGCAACTCTCTTCATGGACTGTGATGCACTGTGTTACCTTGTCATATGTCTCCAATGGGGCTATGCTGGCCCTTGGCAACTCTCTTCATGGACTGTGATGCACTGTGTTACCTTGTCATATGTCTCCAATGGGGCTATGGTGGCCCTTGGCAACTCTCTTCATGGACTGTGATGCACTGTGTTACCTTGTCATATGTCTCCAATGGGGCTATGCTGGCCCTTGGCAACTCTCTTCATGGACTGTGATGCACTGTGTTACCTTGTCATATGTCTCCAATGGGGCTATGGTGGCCCTTGGCAACTCTCTTCATGGACTGTGATGCACTGTGTTACCTTGTCATATGTCTCCAATGGGGCTATGCTGGCCCTTGGCAACTCTCTTCATGGACTGTGATGCACTGTGTTACCTTGTCATATGTCTCCAATGGGGTTATGCTGGCCCTTGGCAACTCTCTTCATGGACTGTGATGCACTGTGTTACCTTGTCATATGTCTTCAATGGGGCTATGGTGGCCCTTGGCAACTCTCTTCATGGACTGTGATGCACTGTGTTACCTTGTCATATGGCTCATATATTCCTTATTTTTACAAGATTATTTATAAACGTTGTGTATGTTTTCTTACATACTAATAAAATACATTTTATTGCACGAATCTTTGTCCTGATTCTTCATGTTATTTTTTGAAAGCTCTAGTTTATGTTGTTGATCCTTAAAGGGACCTACCAAATATATTTTTAATAATAAAATCATATATGTAAGACAATTGTAAATGACTTTAAGATTAACATCTCCAATGTAATCTTATTATTTGTCTTTATATATTTTTCTCTTAGCTTTATCATTGCCTGATTATGATTAGCATAGTAATTGTTTTATATATGTATATATAGATTGTTATTTGTGTATATATGTATATTTCAATGTTCAGATCCATGTGTGTATTTAGAAACTCTGCATGAATTGATGCACCTTTACCAAATGATCTGAGTATTGATACAATGATATAATCCCTGTAAAGTGTTCATTTTATTGAAATAGTATTGTCTATGTGTATGCTCTTTTTAAAAACAAAATAATGTCCCTTTAAGTGATGGTGAGCACAATTGTTAATGAATGTATTTCCATTTCTAAAGCGTTTTTGTCCTTTTTACATGAACAAGGACATATAATCTTATTAATAAACAATCTTATTGTAATGTTGACAGCACATGTATTTCATTTTCAATTCTATATTATTGTAAAAGTGTAACCAAATAAATCTCTGTGTGTAATGCAAATAATTTAGATGATGAATATTTGTTAACAAATATGTTAACAAAATACTTATCCTCCCATATATGGTTATAGGTAGGCTGACAATATTTAAACTTGAATAAATGACACGTTTAATCAATCCATGTATAACTATTGTTATTCCACAACAATCCAAAGATATCTTAAAACATCAATGGCATATGTATTTCTCATGTGTATCTTTTAAATGTTAAAGATATACACCATAGCTATAGTTCAAGGGACAGTCAAGTCCGAAAAGATGATTCATGATTTGGTGACATTCCTAGATAGCAATCTAGACACATACTAGTTCCTAAACTATAAATACGTTTCTTAGTGATATGCCAAGATGTCACTGAGTCCTTGTATTGTCTGCGGTTTTTCAGCGATGTCGGATGCGCCATGTTGCTTAAGACGTCACCTGCCAGGCTGTCCAATGATTCCTTGTATTGACTGACGTTCTTACGTGATCAAGAATGTGCCTTTTATTGGATTGCGTTTTGACGCGATCAAGGATGCGCCTTTTTTTTTGGGCGTTCTTACGTGATCAATAATGTGCCTTTCATTGGATGGCGTTCTTACGTGATCAAGGAAGCACCATGTTAAGACGTCACATGCAAAGGTAAAAAAACGTCTGATTGGATTACGTAGTCCCGCAATATTTGTGCACGTTAAAAACGTTTGTGACTGCAGCCAATTTTAAAAACCTTGCGAATATGTATTATTTGCATCATGTTACATTGTTGACCCGTAGCTGATAAAGACCACCACATTCTCTTTTGCTGGATGTCTGGTTGAATAAACGAATGAAAGCAAAATGTTTTCATGCATAAGATATTTCGAGGCAAGTGCAAATCTCTATAGTCCATGTTTAATATGTTTGTCAACAATGTTCCTTTTTCTGAAAAATGACTGTTGTGTTTAATGTTAAAGATATCTAATTAATAAATATGCGCTATTGTGTTTGAATAAAGTAATCAATATGCATTTATCTTTATCATATGCTAAATATATGATGCCGACTTCTTCTAAATGTAATTTCGTTGTATATTTTATTAAAGGTTCATTAGACACTCACATTATAAATCAAAAGCTTTGATTTTGTCTCTAGTTAGATAGTCCATTGTTTAACAAATACGTTTATTTTTTCTTCTGTTCTACGAAAATGTAAGTAATTTTCTGACTCCTCGCAAAGCCTCTGAGTTTCATGTGAGTACCATCTCCAGCTTTCTCCTGTTTGTGTAAAGGGTCTTTTCATATGTTAATGATGGGGTATTGTGTTGTTTTACGGTTGTAATGGGGGTTCATCTATATTTTCAATAGAGCTAACCCGATTTTCTTTGAAAGTGTTTGAAGCTTTTTAATATTGATATCAGTATATGTTAATCTTGTTGTTTGTAGTAGTGTCTATTACATACAGTTCTGTTAAAAATATAGTATACTGTCCCTTTAATGCAAATGTTGTTTTTTGTATCATGTATGAGTTCCACATTGTTTAATCTTCAAATATATTATTGTTAGCATATTTTCACCCCCCCCCACTCCTAAAAGGACTTTAAACCATATTCATTGTTCAAACAAATGTCTTTACAATAAAATATTAACACAATAATGTCTCTTTAAGAAAATAGACTTTATTTAACACGTCAATATAAATGTGATTTCAATATTTATTTTTTCACAAAGTACATGTAGATATACCAACAAGCTTCAAATATGTGTTAGCATATGTAATTTTGTTAAAGGGACAGTTTCGAAAACAAATAATGTTTTTCATTATTCTAAAAGTCAATTATGTAATATCAATGATATCAAATGTTTCTCAACAATTGATCATTTGTCTGGGTTTATTTAAATTTGCTAGCTAAACCTATGAGGTTGGTGTGCTCATTTCTTCGATCTTGAAGAGTGCTTGTAATCATTATACAATTTGAGCACTAGAGGGCATTTGGATAGCATTTGTATATGTAAAACCTTGTGCTCATACAGCATATTATTGACCATGTATTGATCATTGATATCTAAAATGTTGTTATGTCTGAACAACAAATAAGTGGTCATTTTTCATAGTCATAGATACAAGGGTAAGCACATAAGTCACACGTATTTCTCCATGTTTTGTTGTTTCCAACTTGATAATGCGTAATACAGTGTTTTCTTTGTAATCAATAATTTTCTGACTGTCCCTTTAAGCTGTGTTATTGGCATTCAAACAGTAATATGCCATCATGGATAATTGTAATGGTAATTTTGTTTGCGATTCGGGAAACAGTTTGGACATCACATCACAGAAACCAATCAATATCATGAACAAGGATAGGTATGTGATGATGTGGTTTTCACACACTTATAACCCACACTCTGCAAACAATCTCCCTCCATGGACCCGGTCCCATAGAAGTCGATTATATACAGAGTGTGGTCCACAAGTGTATGAAAACCACATCATCACATACCTATCCATTACACATTAAATTAAAAAAACCAGTAAAGATGAAAACAAATACTTACTTCCTCTTCCTTCCCCTCTTCCCACGGGGCTGAGGCTCTGGGAGAGGCAACTGCAGACTCCGAAGAGTTCTCCTTGGAGCTGTTGTGGGAAGAGTGGAAGGAAGAGTACTGGGACGACCAAGGTGAGGAGGAGAAGATGGCTGAGGAGGAGAAGATGGCTGAGGAGGAGAAGATGGCTGAGGAGGAGAAGATGGCTGAGGAGGAGTAGATGGCCCGGCAGGAGTAGATGGCCCGGCAGGAGTAGATGGCCCGGCAGGAGTAGATGGCCCGGCAGGAGGAGATGGGCCGGCAGGAGGAGATGGCCCAGCAGCAAGAGGCCCAGCAGCAAGAGGCCCAGCAGCAAGAGGCGGACCAGGAGGTAGACCAGCATGCGCCTCCCGGAAAAAAGTGAACATTTCTTGGTGAAGCTGAAATATTCTGGTTTGTCCTTCTTCGATTCGATTCAGTATGGTGATGATTTGATTTTGTCCTTGAATAATTTGATTTTGGCCATCAAGTATTCTATTGCGTCCTTCGATATTTTCTATCCGGGAGGTACGCATCTGGTCTATGTAGTCCAGTAGTACCCGCACCTCCGCTATTTCCTCTTGTTGTGCTTGTTGTTGTACCCGTGCACGGCGGGGTGCCCGTGCACGGCGGGGTGCGGGTCCTTGAGGGGCCTCGGGTTCCGCGGGATCCTCCTGTGCTTCCGGGGCCTCTTCATCATCTCCCGTGCGCTCTTTGTCACGGGGGGCCTCTTCCCTCCGAAGTGGAAATTCCTCCCCACCACTCTCATCCCGGGGAGATGCATGAGTTTCCTGTGCTGCCTCCTCCCCAGACTCTGTATATTAAAAAAATTAAAAAAATAAAAATGTATATATTAGCATATTTGCAAATCAAGCTTTAAATGACTTAGCTTACGATACAATTACAAATGCAGAATCATTAATCCACTTAGAAATCTAACAAACAATCAATACGATTTCAGCTTTTTCATAAACCGTGTTTGTGATATCTGGTCAATGTGAATGTTTTAGCGTTTGTTTTCAGTCTGTTTAAATGCACACCTAACCTATAGCCTAGATACTGATGTAACCGCAAAGTAATTGAATGCGTGTAAACAACGTTATAGCATTAATCGGATCCTTAACACATGAAACACAATGTTTTATCTTTCATGATTTAGAAGCATACATTTTTTATCAACTTTCGAATGTACTTTATCTAATTAGCTTAATTCTCTGGATATTCTTTGCTGAAAAGCATATCTAAATATGCTTATAAGATGCTGATTGTTAGCTGAATATAGCTGCCTCCTGTGATTGTTTCACTGTGTGCATGGCTATTTCTTCCTTAAAATATATCTCAAGAAGGATTCCAATTAGGTAATTTAAGTACATTTGAATGTTTTGTCAAATTGTATTCGCTACCTCAATCATGAAAGTAAATGTTTGCGTATAGTGTCCATTGAAATACATTCGTATGTGAAATTATTGTTCAATGAGCTTACCTTCAGATGAGAGTGGCAGGTTCCCGTTATCAATTCCTCCGATACCGACTACTTCCACATCGGAGATGCTGGGCCGCAACATTTCCTCCCATCGGCAGTACTCGATTTCAAGGGCAGGTCCGCCACCGGTTCCTGCGGCATGTCGTGCCTCCAGACCTAACTTTTTTTTGAGTTCCAGTTTACAGTCCCGGTAGCGATGTTTGATCGAATCCATATCTCGGTTCCGGCCACCCACTGCATTGACTGCATGCCTGATCTCATTCCAGAGCCTCCTCTTGTCAGTCGGGGTTGTCTTTTGGTGCTGCAGCCTCCTATGCCTGGCCATATAGGCCTCTACGAGGGCCTCCTTCTCCTCCATCGTAAACCTCGCCTCCCTAGTCGCCTTGGCCTTCCCCTGTGATGATGCCCTCTGTTTCCCGGACTGTGAAGCCCTACTCTGACCGCCACTGGGCCCAGCCACTTGGTCATCTTGAACCAAGTGGCTGGGTCCACCCACCGCTTCCACCCCCGCTTCCTGCCCCCCTTCCTGCTCCCCTTCCTGCCCTGTTCCTCTCCCCCTCCCTCTCCTCCCCCCTCTACCTGTCCCCTGCCTGGCCTCCATCTGTTCCCTAAACTAAACCCCAAATAATCAAACAAAAAGTGAGTGTGATGAAATGAAAGGGGGTCAAAATAAAGAAGTAAAAAGACAAAAAAGGTGCTTAAAGTGTGAGAGGGATGTAAAAAAACAAAGAGGGTAAGGAGTATTTAAATAAACCAAAAGAAGAAGAAGACTAAAAGGAGGATATGTAAACTAAATGTAACTAGGGGATGGGTATGGGATGGGTATGGGGTATGGGATAAGAGTAAATGGGATGAAAGGGAATGGGACTACAAGGAATGGGGTATGGAGTGTAGTATGAGGGGGTAGGGGGTATGGAGTGTATGTAGTGTTATTGATAAGTGTATGTATGTATTGAATGTGTTTGCGTGTAAATGTGTTAAGTGTACAGAAAAATCACTCGATCGCTAACTCACACTACTACTAATTCTCACTAACAAACACTCCCACTAACTCTCACTAACTACCAGTAACTTACGCTCCCACTAACAACTCTCACTAATAACTCCCACTAACTCACTCACGCTCCCACTAACAGACTCTCTCCCACTCCCACTAACTCCCACTAACTCACTCACTCTCTCACGCTAACACTAACTCACTCTCAAAAATTCTCAAACTCTCTAATATTAAACCTCCAATCTCCAAAGACCCAACAGCAACACAGTCAAAGAAGCCCTGCTTGTGTGGTGCTTATATACCCTGTGTAAATGTTTAATGATGTCCCAATTTCCGTTGTAAATAGTGTTCAGGTGTGCTTTATTAGCAATTAATATTATTGCAATGTGTATTAAGTGTGTGAATTTGCGCATGCTCATTTTGAGTTGGTATTTGTGGAATGTGTAGAATGCGATGATGTCATAGTGGTCGTTTTCTCTTTCATTGTCCAATAGTATTCTTTTTAAATGTGAATTTGCGATGGTGTGTTCTTCGTGAAGTGTTGTATATGTATGTTTGTCATAATATATGTATATAATTTTCTAGTGTATGTATATCTTTTTTAATCCTTGTTGTTATTTTGCGATTTTCCGCATCTTAAAGTATATGCGTATTCCCCGTATTAAATTTTATTACAAATTCCCCCACTTGTGAATGTGTAATGCTTGTGTGCTTTGTTGATTGATTGTTGTTGTGACATTTGGGGCGTGTTATTGTTGTGCATGATGTGGTATGCGTCATATGACCGAGCTGTGCGTATTCTCGCGAGATCGAGTGTTAGGTGAAAAAAGCTATTTTTTGCCTTTCCCATTGATCTCTATGGGAGACTGTCTAACGCGGGCAGGATTACGCGTGTGACATACACGCGTTAAGAGCATCGTTAGATGGTCTTATTTGAACTCTAAATACCGGAGTTAAACAATGCCGTGCGTTAGACATAAAACACGCGTGGCGTTAGCAACCCATCTACCGCCGAACTCCAAATCTAGCCGTAAGATAGCTATAATATAACTAATAATTACATTGTAGCTAATTTAGGGTTTATTTTTATTTTACAGGCAACTTTGTATTTATTTTAACTAGGTACAATAGCTATTAAATAGTTATAAATCACTTAATAGCTACCTAGTTAAAATAACTACAAATTTACCTGTAAAATAAATCCTAACCTAAGTTACAATTACACCTTACACTATACTACAATTAAATAAATTAAATTAATTAAATACAATTACCTACAATTAAATTAAAATAGGATTGACCAATAGAACAGCCAATAGAATGCAAGGTCAATCCTATTGGCTGATTGCATCAGCCAATCGGATTTTTCCTACCTTATTTCCAATTGGCTGATAGAATCCTATCAGCCAATCGGAATTCAAGGGATGCCATCTTGGATGACGTCATTAAAAGGAAACTTCATTCAGTGTTAGGACGTCGTTTGAAGAGGATGGCTCCGCGTCGGCTGGATGAAGATGGACCCGCTCCGCTCCGGTTGATTGAAGATAGAAGATGCCGCTTGGATGAAGACTTTTGCCGCTTGGAGGACCTCTTCTGCCCGGATTCGATGAAGACTTCTGGCCGGATCGGATGAAGACTTGTGCCCGGCTGGGTGAAGACGTCTCAAGGTAGGGTGATCTTCAAGGGGGTAGTGTTAGTTTTTTTTAAGGGGGGTTTGGGTGGGTTTTAGAGTAGGGTTGGGTGTGTGGGTGGTGGGTTTTAATGTTGGTATTTCTTTTTTTTTTACAGGTAAAAGAGCTGATGACTTTGGGGCAATGCCCCGCAAAATGCTCTTTTAAGGGCTATTTGTAATTTAGTTTAGGGTAGGGAATTTTATTATTTTGGGGGGCTTTTTTATTTTATTAGGGGGCTTAGATTAGGTGTAATTAGTTTAAACTTCTTGTAAAAAAAAATTATTTTCTGTAATTTAGAGGGGTTTTTTTTTGTACTTAATTTAATGTTAGGTAATTGTAGTTAATTAATTTAATTTATTAATTGATAGTGTAGTGTTAGGTGTAATTGTAACTTAGGTTAGGATTTATTTTACAAGTATATTTGTATTTATTTTAGATAGGTAGCTATTAAATAGTTAATAACTATTTAATAACTATTGTACCTAGTTAAAATAAATACAAAGTTGCCTGTAAAATAAAAATAAACCCTAAGATAGATAGAAATGTAACTATTAGTTATATTGTAGCTATCTTAGGGTTTATTTTATAGGTAAATATTTAGTTTTAAATAGGAATAATTTAGTTAATAATAGTAATTTTATTTAGATATATTTAAATTATATTTGTTAGGGGGGTGTTGGGGTTAGGGTTAGACTTAGGTTTAGGGTTTAATTCATTTAATATAGTGGCGGCGGTGTAGGGGGGGTAGATTAGGGGTTAATTAATGTAATGTAGGTGGCGGTGGTGTAGAGGTCGCAGGATAGGGGTTAATAAATAAAATGTAGGTGGCGGCGGGTTCCGGGTGCGGTGGTTTAGGGGTTAAACAATTTATTTATTTGCGATGGGGTCCGGGATCGGCAGGATAGGGGTTAATAACTTTATGTAGGTGGCGGCGGTATAGGTGCGGCAGATTAGGGGTTAATAGGTATAATGTAGGTGGCGGCGGGGTCCGGGAGCGGCAGTTTAGGGGTTAATATATTTATTAGAGTTGCGGCGGGGTCCGGGAGCGGTGTTTTAGGTGTTAATATATTTATTAGAGTTGCGGCGGGGTCCGGGAGCGGCAGTTTAGGGGTTAATATATTTATTAGAGTTGCGGCGGGGTCCGGGAGCGGTGGTTTAGGGGTTAATATATTTATTAGAGTTGGGGCGGGGTCCGGGAGCGGCGGTTTAGGGGGTAAAACAGTACAGTATAGTGTGGGTGCTTAGTGACAGGCTAGCAAGAAAGCTGCGAATAAGCCGATGAGCAGCGAGATCGATGACTGTTAGTTAACAACAGTCCGCTGCTCATCGCACCATACTTGGTGCGCGGCTTTTTGACAGCTTTCTTGATAAATTTGGCGAACGTATTTAGGTCCGCAGCGGCGATGTTAGGCGAGCTTAGGCAAGCGTATTGGGGCCGGCGAATGCAGGAAAGTAGACATTTTGATAAATAGATAAATAGGCCTATATCTCTGCTTAAAGTATAAGTATAGGTGTTACAACTACATTGCTATCGTTTTTTATAGCATCTTTGGTTAGATTTATGCCTGTTATCTGAGCGGTACCGCACAGCTTTTAGTTTTTTTTAAGGTTGCTTACGATTTTGTAAGTGTGTTTACCTGATGGACAACGGGTGGAGGAAAGACGTCCCACTTGTTTATAGCCAATCACAACTATTGTAGTAATAAAGCGTTGTTATACCTTCTGTGCAGCCTTTGGTCCTACTTTGACTTTGTACTTATACAGTGCTTTGTCCTTTCTCTTACTATTTTTTGCATTATTTTTTGGAACTGTGAGCACTAAAGGTCGCGCATTAGATACGTTACGTGCACCTCAATATATTTTTCATGTGCAAATATAAACATCTATGACTGCCACATCACTGGCACGTGACATGACACCAGAGAAGTGAAAACAAAGTCATTTTATTTATGGAAGGAAATCTTCAATCTCTTTTTAATAAAACACAGAAAACATTTGGCTTTTATTTCAATCAATAAGCAGAGGCTGGGAGGAAGAGGGGATATCACACAGACCTTTATATAAAGGGGATTGATCAGTTACAGGAGTCACTTGTGAGAGGGTAGTTGGTGCATGGCTTTGCCTTCCAGCTGATCTGGGTACACAAATGTAGTAAAGTGTCTCAGGCATTGTCATAGAGTGAGGAATATAAAAGCCTACACTTCAGACTAACTGGACCATCTAGTTCTTATTTGCCATTAAAAGCTATTAATTGTACACCTTGTAGTTACAATAAAATCTTTATTAGAGTCTCTGAAGAGTGTTGTTGTTAAGTTTACAACAGTAATGTGATGTACCCCTCTGTCAGAAGTACAGCTATGTAGCCGTAACCTTCAGCCTCAGCCCTGCAGGTACCAGAACATATCACAGTTCTAGTGTCCCCTCGATAGCTTAGTGTCCCCTACCTAGTGACAGAGCGACAGGGAGCCCAGACACAGCCTGGTTACAAATCACATTATGCGTTTCCATCTGAATGAGGAGAGCTAATACACAAACAGCCAGCTGTGTTTATGTGGGGAGGGAGAGAGCATCCAATCCTGTCCCAGGCAGATGTTACCCTCATGCCAACCCCTCCAGGTATATAGGCACAGCCCAGGGCTGGGGGCAGCATATAGTGAGCACAGGAGCAGAGCAGGTAAGTGCCAATGGGCCGCATATTATATTAATGTCATAGTCTGGGCTACTGACTTATACATTGTATCTCTATATAAGCACTGGGTACTGGGGTAGGCTTCTGTAATGTAAATGTGATCAGTTCTTACATACAGAGAGATTAATACTCGTGTGTGTATATATCACAGTAATGTGTACAAATTTATATTATAGAATTGTGTATTACTAATGTATTTATAGCAGGTGAAGGGGAACTGTTTAATGCGGGACAGCTTATTATATTAATGTCACAGTCTGGGCTACTGGCTTATACATTGTATCTCTATATCAGCACTGGGTACTGGGGGAGGCTTCTGTAACATAAATGTGATCAGTTCTTACATACAGAGAGATTAATACTCGTGTTTATATATCACAGTAATGTGTACAGATTTATATTATAGAATTGTGTGTTACTAATGTATTTATAGCAGGTGAAGGGGAACTGTTTAATGCGGGACAGCTTATTATATTAATGTCACAGTCTGGGCTACTGACTTATACATTGTATCTCTATATCAGCACTGGGTACTGGAGGAGGCTTCTA
>NC_069503.1:19260894-19273744 GCF_027579735.1 Bombina bombina | reverse complement strand
TTCTCAGCGAGCTGCTACTGAATTTGTCTATTTGTGTCACCTGTAGGAGAAAATAGTGAATCCAGAGACATCATTACCATGAGGGCAGTGCTGCTACTGCCCCTGTGGTTTCGGCTGACATTCTCCAGTGGGTAAGTACACACTTATTATATATAGCTAAGGGTGTCTCCCAGTGGGACAGATAGTGTAAAAAAATGACCTCTGAGCTAAAACGTACTGTAAATGTTAATGTACTTGTCACATGCATTGTCGTGTGTTGGTCAAATCTAGATGAATTTTCTTATAATGGACCAACCAAACAGTGATTGTGTATGTTTGTTTACATCATAAAGCAGATGAATGATGTAACACAACCCAATATTCTCAGTAGTTATCTAAATAAAAAAAACCCTTACATATTACTTATATATTATGTGTCTGTGTGAGATCTGGAGAACGCAGTTTCTCTTCAGATTAGCTTTGATATTTGCATCTCCCTTAGGGTTTATTTATGAAGCTGTGAACAAGCAGAATTCCTGAGAAAGGAACATACGTGCAGCGCCTCATGTCAAATAGCCCAAAATAGGCCAAATTTATTTAATTAGTAACAATCTGTCACTTTACATAGGATGACAATTAGATGATTAATCTGATGCTGTAAGTGATGGGTTTGAGTCTATTTGTGGTGTTTTTAAGTTCTATCAGAATTGTAACATCATAACTTCTTGAAAAGCTTTTATATGCACGTCTATCCCATTTCCTTACATTAAACTCCCTCCTTGACCCACTGCAATCTGGATTTTGCCCCCTTCACTCCACAAAGACAGCAATTGTTAAGATTACCAACAACCTACTTACAGCAAAATCAAAAGGCCACTTCTCTCTGCTTATCCTCCTTGATCTGTCAGCAGCCTTTGACACTGTTGACCACCCTCTTTTGCTCCAAACCCTCCAATCCTTCGGCATCTGCAACACAGCTCTCTTGTGTTTCTCTTCCTATCTGTCTAACCGTAGCCTTAGTGTAGCCTTCTTTGGGGCATCCTCTGCCCTGTTACCACTTTCTTTTGGGGTACCTCAAGGCTCTGTCCTCGGCCCCCTACTCTTCTCAATCTACACATCATCATTAGGTTCTTTAATAAAGTCCCACGGGTTACAATATCATTTGTATGCCGACGACACCCAAATCTACCTCTCTGCACCAGACACATCTCCTTCCTTGCTAACCTGTGTCACTAACTGTCTTTCTCATATCTCATCTTGGATGTCCACTCACTACCTCAAGCAAAATCTCTCAAAAACTGAGCTCCTTATTTTCCCCCCTTCTTCCAAAATCTCCACCCCCATTTCTCTATAACTGTTGATAACTCCATCATTACCCTTACCCCACATGCCCGATGTCTTGGGGTCACACTTGATTCAGACCTTTCTTTTGCTCCTCACATTCAGTCCTTGGCTAAAGCATGCTGCATGCACCTTAAAACATCTCTAAAATTAGACATTTCCTTACACAAGACACAACTAAGATTTTAATCCAGTCTCTCATCCTTTCCCACCTCGACTACTGCAACACCATCTTCTCTGGTCTTCCTAGCAGCTGCCTAGCTCCTTTACAATCCATAATGAATACCTCTGCCAGGCTCATCTTCCTTACACTTCGCTCTTCATCTGACATAGAAAGCCCTCCACTGCACTGCTCCCCCCTATATCTCAGACCTTGGGTCAGATTTAACAATGCCTGTTGGACATGACACACTGCAGCATATCATGTCCGCCATACATCGCTGAATGCGGACAGGTTGGCATTTAGCATTGACCAAGCAGTTCTAGTGAACTGCTTGTGCAATGCCGCCCCTTGCAGATTTGGCCGCTAGCAGGGGGTGTAAATCAGCCTGATCGTAACCGATCGGGCAGATTGGTGTACGCTGCCTCAAAGGCGGCGTATGAGTTAAGGAGCAGCGGTCTTAAGACTGCGGCTTCTTAACTCCTGGTTCTGGCGAGCCTGAAGGCTCGTGCGGAAACAGGGAGATTTGGCCCCATTCAGGCCATCATAAATCGACCCCCTTGTATCCAGATACTCTCTCTCCTGTCCACTTCGCTCTGCTCATGACCTCCTACTCTCCTCCTCTCTTGTTACCTCATCACACTCTCGTTTACAGGACTTCTCCAGACTAACTCCCATCTTGTGGAACTCTCTGCCTCGCTCCACAAGACTCTCCCCTAGTTTTGAAAGCTCCCTAAAGACTGTACTATTCAGGGATGCACACAACCTATACTAACCTTTCTTTATACCAGTTCCTCTCCTCCATTGCTATCCCCTGAACCCCCTTAGCATGTAAGCCTAAGAGTCCAGCTGTTTGTAGACCACCAAAATTTTAATAATCGTAAAAAACTCAGGGCAGGTTGAGGTTTAAACCAATTGATTATTTGTGTAACAACCTTTATTCCGTCTCTTTTTACCTGAGTTTTTATATTCTATATTTATATATTGGGATGCCAATCATTCAGACTTTTTTTCTGATATTGGGAAAAGGGAACTTTTTTGTTAACAAAGTGATCACAATTAAAGTCAAACGCAGCTGAGACTGACAACTGCCACAATAAGAGACATTAAACCCAAGTGTTTTTCTTTCATGATTTAGGTAGAACAAACATTTTTTTAAACAACAATTCTTTTTATTCTCTTGGTATAATTTGTTGAAGGAGCAGCAATGCACTACTTGAAACTATCTGAAAAAATGGATGAGCCAATGACAATAGGCAAATATATACAAATCAGCAGCAAACCATTTTAAACAGCTTTCCAATTTATTTCAATTCTCTCATTTATTTTGTTCTTTTAGTATCTTTTGTTGAAAAGCACACCTAGGTATGCACATATGCTGCTGATTGGTGCCTGCATATATATGTCTCTTGTCATTGGCTTTAAGATATCTTTCAGTAGTGTATTACTGCTCATTCAACAAAGGATAGCCAAAGAGTGAGCAAAGAGATCGTAATTAGAAGGTTGTTTAAATGATATGCTTTATCTGAATCATGAGACAAAAGATTTTGGATTTCATGTCCTTTTACAGCTCTCATACTGTAGTGAGTAACAAGGTTTTAAATATCATCAGACTTTCCAAAGCTCACTGTACAGAACAAGGTTTGTCTTTGCCAATATCTTTTATTGTAAGAAAATGTCTGGGCAAGGTTCTAGATACTGTAAATCTTATTGTTTGCCAATGTCTTTTATTGTAATAAAATGGCTGGGCAAGGTTCTAGATACTGTAAATCTTATTGTTTGCCAATGTCTTTTATTGTAAGAAAATGGCTGGGCAAGGTTCTAGATACTGTAAATCTTATTGTTTGCCAATGTCTTTTATTGTAAGAAAATGGCTGGGCAAGGTTCTAGATACTGTAAATCTTATTGTTTGCCAATGTCTTTTATTGTAATAAAATGGCTGGGCAAGGTTCTAGATACTGTAAATCTTATTGTTTGCCAATGTCTTTTATTGTAAGAAAATGGCTGGGCAAGGTTCTAGATACTGTAAATCTTATTGTTTGCCAATGTCTTTTACTGTAAGAAAATGGCTGGGCAAGGTTCTAGATACTGTAAATCTTATTGTTTGCCAATGTCTTTTATTGTAATAAAATGGCTGGGCAAGGTTCTAGATACTGTAAATCTTATTGTTTGCCAATGTCTTTTATTGTAAGAAAATGGCTGGGCAAGGTTCTAGATACTGTAAATCTTATTGTTTGCCAATGTCTTTTATTGTAATAAAATGGCTGGGCAAGGTTCTAGATACTGTAAATCTTATTGTTTGCCAATGTCTTTTATTGTAAGAAAATGTCTGGGCAAGGTTCTAGATACTGTAAATCACATTGTTTCAGAACACAATTTCTGTTCATTTTGTTTAATGTAAAAAATGGTGCAAAAGATCTCAATTGCCAAAAAACAAGTATAGCAGTTAAATCCCGATCACAAAAATATGATTTCTGATAGAACATGAAAAGAATTACTGTAACGTAGAATCATGAACATGTGAGTATGAAATTAAAAGAAACATTTAGGCGTTTGATTTGCTAAATGTCATTTCCATATTTCCTGCAGATCTCGCTAGCTGTACGAACTATCACGTTTCTGTCTATTAAATACGTATACATGTTTAAAGTCTGTCCTGCTCATTATGGAGGGACTATAAAAAGTGCTGAATATAGGTTTAGTGAATCTATTCTAGACCATATATTGATATTTACATATAAATCTTGTCTGTGAACAATTCAGAGTGTAATGCACAAGTGAAACATACTAGAATTATTCTGGAAACATGGCAAACACTTCTGCAATTTAGCAACACCTTTTCTGTGTTGAATTGAATGTGTCAGTTTTGTTGCTGAAATATAGTTGGTAGGGAGGATTGTGATCACCAATGCTGATGCTGTTCATGGATCGTACGGGGGATTTTCCCGCTATCTGCTAAGATACCTCCTCAGCAGAACAAATTGGCCATTGATGAGGGTAGAGCATCCAGATGTGACTCCTATTATTCATATGATGATCAGAAAGGGTTAAACTGATCCCTCATGTCATTCTGTGCATGTTAATAAAACAATATTTTATTACATTTACATTTGGGTAAATAGGAAATGACATGATTTAGTATGGTTTAATGTGATATAGCTCGTGATCAACCATCTCTATTCTTGTAAAGAAGGTTTTTTTTGTTGTATAGCACTGATCAGCCATCTTGTCCTTGTAAAGAAGGGTTTGTTGTGATATAGCATGTGATAGCCATCTTGTCCTTGTAAAGAAGGGTTTAATGTGATATAGCTCATGATCAGCCATCTTGTCCTTGTAAAGAAGGGTTTGTTGTCATATAGCACTGATCAGCCATATTGTACTTGTAAAGAAGGGTTTGTTGTGATATAGCACGTGATCAGCCATCTTGTCTTTGTAAAGAAGGGTTTAATGTGATATAGCACGTGATCAGCCATCTTGTCCTTGTAAAGAAGGGTTTATTGTGATATAGCACGTGATCAGCCATCCTGTCCTTGTAAAGAAGGGTTTGTTGTGATATAGCACATGATCAGCCATCTTGTCCTTGTAAATAAGGGTTTAATGTGATATAGCACGTGATCAGCCATCCTGTCCTTGTAAAGAAGGGTTTGTTGTGATATAGCATGTGATAGCCATCTTGTCCTTGTAAAGAAGGGTTTAATGTGATATAGCTCGTGATCAGCCATCTTGTCCTTGTAAAGAAGGGTTTGTTGTCATATAGCACTGATCAGCCATCTTGTACTTGTAAAGAAGGGTTTGTTGTGATATAGCACGTGATCAGCCATCTTGTCTTTGTAAAGAAGGGTTTAATGTGATATAGCACGTGATCAGCCATCCTGTCCTTGTAAAGAAGGGTTTGTTGTGATATAGCACATGATCAGCCATCTTGTCCTTGTAAATAAGGGTTTAATGTGATATAGCACGTGATCAGCCATCTTGTCCTTGTAAAGAAGGGTTTGTTGTGACATAGCACGTGATCAGCCATCTTGTCCTTGTAAAGAAGGGTTTGTTGTGATATAGCACATGATCAGCCATCTTGTCCTTGTAAATAAGGGTTTAATGTGATATAGCACGTGATCAGCCATCTTGTCCTTGTAAAGAAGGGTTTGTTGTGATATAGCACATGATCAGCCATCTTGTCCTTGTAAATAAGGGTTTAATGTGATATAGCACGTGATCAGCCATCCTGTCCTTGTAAAGAAGGGTTTGTTGTGATATAGCACATGATCAGCCATCTTGTCCTTGTAAATAAGGGTTTAATGTGATATAGCACGTGATCAGCCATCTTGTCCTTGTAAAGAAGGGTTTGTTGTGACATAGCACGTGATCAGCCATCTTGTCCTTGTAAAGAAGGGTTTGTTGTGACATAGCACGTGATCAGCCATCTTGTCCTTGTAAAGAAGGATTTGTTGTGATATAGCACGTGATCAGCCATCTTGTCCTTGTAAAGAAGGGTTTGTTGTGATATAGCATGTGATAGCCATCTTGTCCTTGTAAAGAAGGGTTTGTTGTGATAAAGCACGTGATCAGCCATCTTGTCCTTGTAAAGAAGGGTTTAATGTGATATAGCACGTGATCAGCCATCTTGTCCTTGTAAAGAAGGGTTTGTTGTCATATAGCACTGATCAGCCATCTTGTCCTTGTAAAGAAGGGTTTGTTGTGATAAAGCACGTGATCAGCCATCTTGTCCTTGTAAAGAAGGGTTTATTGTGCTATTACCATGATCTTATTTACTGTACTTTATTTGGATGAAAGGTTTAAAAGCACATATGTATGATAATTAAAAAATGTGCTGGAACGTGCTTCACCCTTTTTAAATGTCCTGCTACACCCATCCAACCATAACATTTGCTGTTAGTAGTAATAATGTTGTCTGAAGAAAGCTTGACACTATGTTATGAATCCCTGGTAACCTTGTGTTGGCAGCCACTGGTGTGACCACACAGTGCAGGTGACAGAAGAGGAGGTAGTGACCCCGCGGAGGGAGCAGGAGGTGCCATGCTCAGATGTCTATCAGTTCAACCTCCAGGGCTGGCAGCTGGACCAGGAGCGCATGAGGCAACAGTACGGAGGGGATGCTGGGATAGCGAGGTTTTACTCTGTGAATGGAGCAGGAGCAATGTGCTACATATTCAGGTGAGTCTACTGATAGACGGCTCTCATTTATGTACTGTTTGTCTTCACTTATATGCTATATACATGTGAGTTTCTACCCACCTTGTTCAGGGGAGTTCTGGCTCAGCACAACTAGTCCTGTTCCTAAGAGCAGGATTTGGGGGGGGGGGGGGCAGCTGATATTGAGGTGTGTGAAGAAAATATAAAGAACTTGTACAAAAGCCTCAGCAAATACTGACTAATGTAATGTAGTCTGCACATTCACACGTCACATAGCAGACTACTCTCTCTGTTA
Source organism: Bombina bombina (assembly GCF_027579735.1). Lineage (NCBI taxonomy): Eukaryota > Metazoa > Chordata > Amphibia > Anura > Bombinatoridae > Bombina > Bombina bombina. The sequence goes on along the minus strand of NC_069503.1, from coordinate 19,266,818 downwards.
TTTTCTGGTCTTTGCTCCCATTCGTAGGACACCTCTGCCAGGTCATATTAGACCAAGAGCACCTCTCACACCTGGCCCTTAGACTTAAAGTGAATCTAAACTCAGAATCAACCCCATCAAAATATTTAACACACAATGCACTTTACTTTTTTATTTTGTTGTAATTTACTCCACATATTGTGCTTTTTTTCTTAGAGAGGTGCAAATGCTGACTCACGCATACTCAGTTTACTTTACTCTGCTATACATTCTTTTGATACATCCTACAAAGAAGGAGAAAGCCCCTCCCCTGAGGAGCAGTTTATTCACATTCTAGCTCAGTCACTCTAATGACATTTGTTGCACAATATCTGTATCTTTGTCCTGAAATGATGAAAGTGATATTGTGTCATTAGGCCGCAGGATACCAGGCCGACTGTGTGGAATCGTACTGTGCGAGCGTGCTGTGAGGGCTGGAGTGGAGATCACTGCACAGAGGGTAAGTTGCCTCATGTAGTGCTTGATTTAACCATGGAAGGTAAGCGCAGGAAATAGTCATCTGGACCCCAAGTGCCAGAGTCAGTAGTCAGAGCTTTATCACTGAATGCCGGATAACTAGAGATTTATAAATATTGCAGACTAGGAAAAAGGTGTCAGTGCCCTGTAGGTGCCAGGCAAAGGGAAATATCTTTTACAGAATGAAGGGTAAGAAAATAAAATAGTCTCCCTGAGTTCTATTCCTATTATTCCCACCATATCCCATTAATGTTTGTGGTTAAGAGTTTAGTTTAAGGCATTTGAACAAACCTTTGAATCTAACAGACAATAAGTGTGTAACTCATCTCTTGAGCCAGACTGCTGGTGCACAGGGCGCTTACAGCATATCTGTGTATGCCACTGAAACAGCAGTATATTTGTGCACTAGTATATTGCAAAAATACTTCTATTCAAAATTATATTCAATTTTGATCATTCTGTCCCTTTAACTGACTTTCATGTCCCGTTATTATAAGAACATGCACACTGACCTATCATGTAGAGTCCCTTCCTCACAGTCACACTGCCCGTTGTCTGCCGCACACTGACCTATCATGTAGCAGAACTGGTAGAGTCCCTTCCTCACAGTCACACTGCCCGTTGTCTGCCGCACACTGACCTATCATGTAGCAGAACTGGTAGGGTCCCTTCCTCACAGTCACACTGCCCGTTGTCTGCCGCACACTGACCTATCATGTAGAGTCCCTTCCTCACAGTCACACTGCCCGTTGTCTGCCGCACACTGACCTATCATGTAGCAGAACTGGTAGAGTCCCTTCCTCACAGTCACACTGCCCGTTGTCTGCCGCACACTGACCTATCATGTAGCAGAACTGGTAGGGTCCCTTCCTCACAGTCACACTGCCCGTTGTCTGCCGCACACTGACCTATCATGTAGAGTCCCTTCCTCACAGTCACACTGCCCGTTGTCTGCCGCACACTGACCTATCATGTATAGTCCCTTCCTCCCAGTCACACTGCCCGTTGTCTGCCGCACACTGACCTATCATGTATAGTCCCTTCCTCCCAGTCACACTGCCCGTTGTCTGCCGCACACTGACCTATCATGTAGCAGAACTGGTAGAGTCCCTTCCTCACAGTCACACTGCCCGTTGTCTGCCGCACACTGACCTATCATGTAGCAGAACTGGTAGAGTCCCTTCCTCACAGTCACACTGCCCGTTGTCTGCCGCACACTGACCTATCATGTAGAGTCCCTTCCTCACAGTCACACTGCCCGTTGTCTGCCGCACACTGACCTATCATGTAGCAGAACTGGTATAGTCCCTTCCTCACAGTCACACTGCCCGTTGTCTGCCGCACACTGACCTATCATGTAGCAGAACTGGTAGAGTCCCTTCCTCACAGTCACACTGCCCGTTGTCTGCCGCACACTGACCTATCATGTAGCAGAACTGGTAGAGTCCCTTCCTCACAGTCACACTGCCCGTTGTCTGCCGTACCCTGACCTATCATGTAGCAGAACTGGTAGAGTCCCTTCCTCACAGTCACACTGCCCATTGTCTGCCGCACACTGACCTATCATGTAGAGTCCCTTCCTCACAGTCACACTGCCCGTTGTCTGCCGCACACTGACCTATCATGTAGAGTCCCTTCCTCACAGTCACACTGCCCGTTGTCTGCCGCACACTGACCTATCATGTAGAGTCCCTTCCTCACAGTCACACTGCCCGTTGTCTGCCGCACACTGACCTATCATGTAGAGTCCCTTCCTTACAGTCACACTGCCCGTTGTCTGCCGCACACTGACCTATCATGTAGCAGAACTGGTAGAGTCCCTTCCTCACAGTCACACTGCCCGTTGTCTGCCGCACACTGACCTATCATGTAGAGTTCCTTCCTCACAGTCACACTGCCCGTTGTCTGCCGCACACTGACCTATCATGTAGCAGAACTGGTAGGGTCCCTTCCTCACAGTCACACTGCCCGTTGTCTGCCGCACACTGTCTGATCTCTTACTGTTTGCAAGAATCTTTTGGGTTTTGTTGGTTCATGTTTCTTTTTGTCACCCACAGGCAATGGTTTTTTGGGGAGATGCTTCTCCAGCTGGAATTGCCAGGACTTCCTCAGCCCACACAACGTCTCTCTTATTAGTATGGAAAAATGCTGCTCCCAGGCTGGGGGCCACAGCTGGAAGAACATCACCTCTGACTTCTGCTTCAGCTGCTCCTATGTGACTCCCACAGGTCAGTACAAGCTGATGTCCTCTGCTGGTGTCAGGGTGTCTAGAAAGTGCCACTTCCAATATGTCTCCTCTCTTGTCAGGGTGTCTAGAAAGTGCCACTTCCAATATGGCTCCTCTCTTGTCAGGGTGTCTAGAAAGTGCCACTTCCAATATGGCTCCTCTCTTGTCAGGGTGTCTAGAAAGTGCCACTTCCAATATGGCTCCTGTCTTGTCAGGGTGTCTAGAAAGTGCCGCTTCAATATGGCTCCTCTCTTGTCAGGGTGTCTATAAAGTGCCGCTTCCAATATGGGTCCTCTCTTGTCAGGGTGTCTATAAAGTGCCGCTTCAATATGGCTCCTCTCTTGTCAGGGTGTCTATAAAGTGCCGCTTCAATATGGCTCCTCAACCACAATCCTCCTTGCTCCGGCTTAGAATGATGTTGTCACAAAGTAAGTCAAAATAGCAGAGAAGCAGCACCCGGGAAAAACAAATAATAAGTCCAATAAACGATCCACAGGCAGCAACAAAGTTATCCACTCATTTAATAGCACAATAGAAGGCACAAAATACAAAGTGCATTAAACAAACCACCAACAAAAATAGGTCAGAAAAGGTCAAACATGTCTTGTAGAATTTTTACACATTACTTTATCAATGACCCTGTTAGACCACAGACTACAAACACCTAAATATACTGCTCAAGAACCCTCCCCCTTACAATGAATTCCAATAACAGAGCTGCGAAGAATAATGCAGCACCTGTTGAATAATCAGCAACTCAGGAAAAAAGGGGACAAGGGAAAAAAGGAATGAACTAAAACATAAACAAAATGTAAGCAAAGAATAATAATAATTAATATACTATATATTAAAATAATACATTAGAACAATATATAATATAAACAGATAGCTTATTTTACACAAATAGTTTGACATCCCATTCAGAATTCGATCGTTTTGGCGTTCTAGTGTACAAATGGAATATCCAAAAGACTTCTTGCTGTCTTAGGACTTCCTCCCTATCTCCCCCCTGGGGTGTCTTGGAATAATTTGGATACACTGAAACGCCAAAAGGGAACTATCTCCATTATGTTCCCTTTTAAAGTGTACAGAAATGGGAGTAGTGGGTTCAGGATCCTCTATCGCTCTGAGATGCTCCAAAAAACGATCCTTAAGGGCACGTGTAGTTAAACCTACCTACTGCTTACAGCACCCCCTGCAGGTCAAAAGATATATTGCAGAACAAGAATTGCATGTAGTGTATTGACGTATTTTATATGTCTTTCCTGTTACCTTAGAATGAAATTCCTTTCCAATAATTCCATATGAACAGGACTAGACTAAAATTCTACAAGACATGTTTGACCTTTTCTGACCTATTTTTGTTGGTGGTTTGTTTAATGCACTTTGTATTTTGTGCCTTCTATTGTGCTATTAAATGAGTGGATAACTTTGTTGCTGCCTGTGGATTGTTTATTGGACTTATTATTTGTTTTTCCCGGGTGCTGCTTCTCTGCTATTTTATCCCTAAATATAACAGTGGTCTAAAAACCTAATCATAACCCTTACCCTATCCCTCCCCCTAACCCTAACCCTAGTTCTAAATCACAAAATAAATCTAGTTCTAATCCTAACCTTAATTCTAAACCTAGTCCTATCCCTGTCTGCTGTAATTTCTCCCCTACACAGTGTAGTACCACTGTAGATTCCTCTAGATCAGGAAATCATACGATTAAAGGGACATGAAACAAAAAATAAATATTTCATGATTCAGATATAGAATACAATTTTAAACAACATTCCAATTTACTTCTATTATCTAATTTGCTTCATTTGTTAGATATCCTTTGTTGAAGAAATAGCAATGCACATGTGTGAGCCAATCACACAAGTCATCTATTTTCAGCCACCAATCAGCAGCTACTGAGCCTATTTATAGATGCTTTTCAACAAAGGATATTAAGCAAATGAAGCAAAGTATATAATATACATTGGAAAGTTGTTTAAAAGTACATGCTTTATCTAAATCATGAAAGAAAAAATGTGGGTTCATGTCCCTTTAAACCTAGCCATAATCCTTACCCTATGTCTAACCATATATCCAATATATATCCCCAGGCCTAAACTTAACTTTATCACTAGTCCTAATCCTAATGTCTGCTGTATCTTCTCCCCTAGACATCCTGGTACTGCTTGAGATTCCCCTGCAATGAGCAATCTGATGATTAACCCTAACCCAAAACTAACTCTAGCCCTAGCCTCAACCCAAGTATTACCTTAACCCTAAACCAACTCTAGCCCTAGCCTCAACCCAAGTGTTTCCCTAACCCTAAAACAAACCCTGACTCTAACCCTATCTTTTAACCTAACCCAAACCTAAACCTAGCCTGCCCAGCTTTAGCCCTATCCCTTAACCTAACCCAAAGCTAAAGCTAGCCTGGCTTTAGCCCTTTCCCATAACCTAACCCAAACCTAAACCTAGCCTGCCCAGTTTTAGCCCTATCCCTTAACCTAACCTACTCTTAAACCTAGCCAAGCTTTAGCCCTATCCCTTAACCTAACCCAAACCTAAAGCTAGCCTGGCTTTAGCCCTTTCCCATAACCTAACCCAAACCTAAACCTAGCCTGCCCAGTTTTAGCCCTATCCCTTAACCTAACCTACTATTAAACCTAGCCAAGCTTTAGCCCTATCCCTTAACAAAACCCAAACCTAAACCTATCCCAGATTGAGCCATATTCCTTAACCTAACCCACTCCTAAACCTAGCCCAGCTTTAGCCCTATCCCTTAATCTAACCCAACCCTAAACCTAGTTCAGCTTTAGCCATATCCCTTAACAAAACCCAAACCTAAACCTATCCCAGATTGAGCCATATTACTTAACCTAACCCACTCCTAAACCTAGCCCAGCATTAGGCCTATCCCTTAACCCTACCTACTCTTAAACCTTATTCTAAACCAAGACCTACTTCTAGCACAAACCCTTGCTCTGTGTAACCACTCACTCATTGATATGAGGGGCCTTTTGGTTTATGATATGAATCAGTGTGCAGGTAAGGCTCAGGAAGTAAACTGTGCCTAGGTCAGTCCCCGTATTACTGGAGTGCAGGAGTGACGGTCAGTGGATAAAATAACTGGTATAGAGACACCTATACCAGTTCTAGACAGGGTGTGTCATGCAGGTTATACAAGAAGATGTCAGGGTAATCAGCCTTGGTTGCCCA